>NC_136627.1:5092050-5097050 GCF_933228915.1 Telmatherina bonti | reverse complement strand
GATCCGGCTAACATTATGCCAACATCAGGCTAACATTATGCTAACATCAGGCTAAGATGAGGCTAACATCAGGTCAAGATCAGGCTAACATCATGCTATTATCAGGCTAACATCATGCTAACATCAGGCTAAGATCATGCCAACATCATGCTATTATCAGGCTAACATCATGCTAACATCAGGCTAAGATCAGGCTAACATCATGCTTACATCAGGCTAACATCATGCTAACATCAGGCTAACATCATGCTGACATCAGGCTAACAGGCTAACATCAGGCTAAGAGCCTCACAGAGGATTACTAGTTCTACCTGCACAGGGACAAAATCTCTTTCAGACACATTGAGAATTTTTAAAGGAGGAATAATTAGGAAACTATTTCAAATTAACTTCACACTGGTGTGATCATACTGGTCATACTGGTGATACATGCATGTCTAAAAAGATGTTTTTTTTTCCTCCTCTTTCAGTGGCCTGTCAATCACTTCAGGTGTTACCAATCAGGTCTGGTGTTTTCAATCAGATTTCAGAGGAGGTCGCTGCCACCTGGGACCCCCCTCCAGCAGTGGCCCTGCCTAATCACAATTTCTTAATGCTATATTTGTGTGTTTCTGCAGACTTCTAGCACACAGAGATGCACAGTAATGTCTGCATCAGGAGCAACGTTCAGTTTCCTGCTTCAACTTCTGGACAGAGGGATAAAATCATCTTTTTCAGCATGTATACAAGATTATATGTTTTTTTCATATATCACCCTGTCAACTTGTGTTTTTGAGAAAGAATGATGCTGAGGTTGAAGTCAAGCTCAGTAAAATGCAGCACAGACATGCACAACATGCACAAATGAAGCATTAATCCCACGTGATTTAAAGGAAGAGCAGGTTTGTACCTTTCCAAGCACAAAAAAGGAAAAAAACAGTCATGCATGCTGACATACTGAAAGACAAACGCACACATACATCTCTACATCCTGCAGATCTGAGCCTCCCCCTGCTAGACGGTTCAGAGAGTTCACCAACAGGGGGCAGTCTTTTGCTCCTCTGCTTGTTACCTCAGCTGTTTAAACGCATCACCTGCACAGAACAGGCCGGGATTCAGCAGATGTGAGAGGCTGCAGTTTAAAGTTCATGTCAGGATGGCAGGACACACATGGAAGAGGCGGAGCATCAGAAGCTGAGGTGTGTGATGAGTTTTATAATCACTCCAAGGCTGATAACCAGCAGAGATCTGCTCTGAACATGCTGTTTTCTCTGGAGAATCCTCTGTTTGCCGTACACTGATTCATTTTCCGTAGAGTTCCTCTTCCTCCCCGAGTGTCACAATATTTCATGTCAGATAACATGACAGCAGCACTTTCTATGCAGTCTGCATCTGCCAGTGGGAAATGTTGTGACAGTGATTGTTCTCTGTGAGATGCTGCAGTCTGAGGCCCACGTTTCAGTTCTCTCGATTTCACCGTACAAACAACGGCAGGATGCAGCTTTCCTCCGTCATCAGCGTTGATGGAAAACCATCTCTCTGGTCTCTCTGCGTTTAAAGCTGCTGCATGTCAGAGATCTGAAGCCATGCAGCGTTTAGTTACCTGCTGACGAGCAGCTCAAACACAGAGACCGACGTGTGAAAACAGCTCGACATCAAGTTTAATTTGTGCTTTTTCCTCTGAAATATGAACTTTATCTTAATGACACAATTACAATTAAACATATTAAATACTACAGCTGTGACGATATGCTTTTTTGGGTGCCGATTTGATTTAAATTGCGATTCTCACAATTCCGTAATATGGCAGAGTTTAGTAGATTAAAAACCAAAAAAAATGTATAAAACTTGTTTTTTTGCTCTTCATTTTTCTTGATTTTAATTAGGAATAAAAAACGCAGCCAGATCATCATTCTGCTGCTATAAAGCCCAAGAAGACAAGTAAAAAAGATCAATTAAAATAATAAAAATGACAAAAATTCTATGATGGTTTATTTTATTTATTTGAAAAAAAAGAAAAAAATTTTAACAAAAAATCGCTTTTTAAATTGTGAAGCAAAAAAAAAAAATCCTGATTTTCGATTTTTCGATTTGATTTTCCCACCCCTAGTAAATACAGCTGAAAGAATTCTGATAAATAAACATATTCAGTATGCTACACGTTAGTAATGTTTAGTTTTCATCAGAAGGATTATTTAATAAGTTTCTACACTGATGTGACGCGTACTTTGTGCTCCTTAAAGAAAAAAATCACACAATCTAGTGCTTTAATATCTTCACTGCAAAGAGGATGTAAAATATGGACAAAACTCATGAATATAAATAAAACAGATCAGTGAGTAGAATAAATCAGAAAATTATTCAAATTAAGCTTTTAAAAATGAAAATTAAACTGCATTAAACCAGTGAAACATCATCATCGCTGGCACGGCATCGTCTTCATCACCATGAGCTCTGATTGGCTAGCGTGATCATGTGACAGAATGAAATCAAACGGCAGGGAGGTGAATCTAACGTTTTACCTGGCAGATATTTAAGCACTGCTCATCCACGTTGGGATTTTCCAGCTTTTATTTCTTGGAGAATGTCGCAGTTTCCGGCTCTAAAGTCAACATTTAACCAGATTTTTAAAAATGAAATAATCAGCAGCAGTATGATGGAAAAAAAAAACAGCTTCCTGGCTAAAACTCTGGCATCGCACCACCGGCAAACAGCCAGGAGCGCCAGGGAACGCAGTGAAAGTGCACGTTGTGACGGCGGATAGGATGGATCCAGCGGTGAAGCGTGCCGTGCGTACCTCAGGGAAAGCTAGGAGGTTGTACAGTTATCTCCCAGGGTGTAATTCTCAACTATACAACCTACTACCTCAGCCTGGGAGCAAGCAGACCTGGACGCCGGGGCTAAACGGGCCGAAACGGAGGGAACAGAGGAGGTCTGAAAAGATTTCAGATGTTTGTGATGTCTGTCGCTGTTGTAGCATCACACAGTAATGCTTCCAACACACAGCAAACTACAATGTTTCTCATCCGTCTATGTTTCTCTCAACTCATATCGTGCTCCACTTACGCAATCTCTTTAAAACCGCACCAACCTCGTACTTCCTCTACGTTAGCATAGCTGTTAGCCGACACAACGCAGAGCTCCGACGTCAGACGATAAAAAAGACGTGGAAACAATGGAGGAGATCAGGACAATGTTCATTCTAAGAAGACGTTGGTGGTCAGCGCTTAAAAGCGTTGCAGCTTCTTCTTCTTCTTTTCTTCTTTCAGCTACACGGCTCCACACCGCCTCCACTGTTTCTGGTTGTACCACTCCGTTCGCTTTGTCGCGCTGCACATCTGTAAGCTCTCTGAAAACTGACAGGGATGCACGTAAAGGCCGCAGGAGAAGACGGAGCAGGAAATCCTCTGTTATGACCAACATCTGGCAAAAACTGCACCTTCCAACAGCAATTCAGCAGGAGTGGACTGAAGTTACTGATGAAACCACACCGACTCACACAATACGTCCAGATCTGACATAAAACAATGTTTTTTTGCACTGCAAAAACTGAAATCTAAGTAAGATTAAAAATCTTACACTGAGTACACATATGCTGATTTTTTTTAAAGGTAAGATAATTCTTAGTTTTTATGCCAGATAATTCCTCTTGTTTTTTATTATTTTGCTTGTTTTGGGAAGTCTTGACAAGGCAAATTTTTTTCTTAATTTATTTATAATTTATCTTATTTTAACCAACATTTACCTCATTTTTGTATATTTTTTTCTTGTTTTTGCAGTGTCTTTCTCTTACTATGCTGATTAAATTATAATAAAACAGGAGAAATGTGATATTTCTGTCCTCTTGTGGCTGATTCTCATCTCACAGAGGATCCCATGCGGATACTGGGCCTCATTTACCAACTCAACACCTGCATTCCCAAGTCCTGCTTCCAAACGTAACATAACGTAACGTAACGTAACGTAACGTAACGTAACGTAACGTAACGTAAGTTAACTCAACTCAACTCAACTTAACTCATCTCATCCCTACTGAGTCAAACATCATATTTGATACACAAGTTTCTGATACGTTAAGCAACACTTTATGATAAAAAAAAAAAATTTGCTTTAAATTGTGTTGAGCACAATCTGACAGTTGTTTCCTAGTAGAGACCAGGAAGTAGAAGATAAAAACTGATCACTTTGACATTTCACATGGTCATAAATGGTAAGTATCTCCCTAAAATCGTTAAGTTTGTTTTACACTTTGTTGAACGGCCAAATAAAGACATTAAAAAAAAGAATTTTCTTCCCATGGTTTAGTTAGTTGGGCTTTAAAGGGTTACCTCATCTCACGTTAACTTATCTCTCTTAATCTCATCTAATTGCATCACATTTCATTCAATCTCATCTCATTTAATGTAATCTAATCTTATTTTATTTAATCTAATCTAATCTCATTTCATTTAATTTCATTCAGCCTCATCTAATTTTATCTCATCTTGTTATTTCATCTCATTTTATCTGTCATCTCATCTAAACATCTAATCTCATCTCGTTATCTCATTTTAACATCATAATGTCATTTAATTTCATATTATCTCCTCTCATCTGTTTTTTTTTTTTAATCTAATCTCATCTCATCTGATCTAATCTTATCTCCTGACTGTCTGTCCGTCTGTCTGTCTGTCTGTCCGTCTGTCCATCTGACTGTCCGTCTGTCTGTCTGTCCGTCTGTCTGTCTGTCTGTCCGTCTGTCTGTCTGTCCGTCTGTCTGTCCGTCTGTCTGTCTGTCCGTCTGTCTGTCTGTCCGTCTGTCTGTCTGTCTGTCTGACTGTCCGTCTGTCTGTCTGTCTGTCCGTCTGTCTGTCTGTCCGTCTGTCCATCTGACTGTCCGTCTGTCTGTCTGTCCGTCTGTCTGTCTGACTGTCCGTCTGTCTGTCTGTCCGTCTGTCTGTCTGTCTGTCTGTCCGTCTGTCCGTCTGTCTGTCCGTCCGTCTGACTGTCCGTCTGTCTGTCCGTCTGACTGTCCGTCTGTC
>NC_136627.1:5057050-5087050 GCF_933228915.1 Telmatherina bonti | reverse complement strand
AGGCGGCTTCTAATCGAGAAAATAAAAGCGTTAAAGTGAAACTCTCCAGAAGCCGTTCTGCTGCTAATCGCCTGGAAAAAAAAGCTTTTGGAACTTTTCTGCCGACAAAAGTGCCTGAAATACAAAAAAACCTCCATAATTACATTTTACTCTGTGATCCACACTGCTCCGTTAACCCTTTAGAGTCCAACCGTCTCTGCAGATAAGCTTCAGCAGGTTTTTACTGGCTTTTCTAACGCTGCCATTTAAGCTGATTAGAAGTGAAAGTAAATAAAATCCAGCTGCAGACGGTCCGCGGGCCGGTTCTGGTGTCTGCGAGGCAGAAACGGTTAACAGAGCTGCTGCTGGCGAGTCGGCCAGCTCTGTTCGGGGTTGTTGGAGCTGCACAGACGCAGACCTGTAGATGCAAGCTTGTGGTGTCAGATAACACAAGTTCGGATCTACGGGTTCGAGGCTGCGAGCAGATAAACGTCTTGAATCCAGCAGCCAGACGGAACCAGAGAAATCACATGAAACGGCGTCTTTATTCTGTTTTGCAGCCTTCAGGTTTTTCTGTCTCTTTGTTTCACATCAGTTTTTTTTCTTTCTTTCTTTGCAGAGAATTAAATGTTACTAAGGTCAGAGTTCACGTCAGGCTGGTTTACAGAACTCCTCAAACTTCAGAGCAACTTTTCTCCCATGATGCACTGCATCCTGACCAAACACCACATGCATGCACATCACGCCCAATGCTTCTGCAGGACGACAGACTCAAACGAAACATGAAAATCAAATAAAATTATTCAAATAAAGTGTTTTTGATGACAGGAAGCAGCCAGATAAACGCTCAGTCTGATAAATACCTAAAAATAAAAAATATTGTTTAATTCAAATCTTGAAAAAAATGTCGAATTTATTTTGGTATTTTAATAAAACATTTGCAGGATCTTCAAAAAGAAAAAAGTTTCCTAAAATTTCTGAACAATAAAAGAAACAAAAAGATTATTTTTTCACACAGAAAATACAGAAAATAAAACTTAAAATCTAAAATCCACAATTTGTTTGTTTTCTGAACAAATCTTAAAATCAGAGCAGGTTTCTGTTTAATATGCAGCAAATAAATAATAAAACTGAAAGAAGAAGAAAAAAAAAGTTCCTTCGTCTTCAGTTCCATCTCCGTCTGACGCGTCTCACTTTGAAGCTTTCGCCAAGTTGCTTAAACTATGTCAGCGAGCTGAACGACACCTTCAGATGAGGACAGCGGGGTCCACACACACACACACACACACACACACACACACACACACACACACACACTGTGCACATGCATCTGCGTGCAAACACCGCGGAGACCGGCTGCAGGCCGCCACCTGCATTGTTTGGCGTCACCGGCCAAACCCACAATCTACCCGGCAACAGAGCGAGAGGAGTGAGGGGGGGGGGGGGGGGGGGGGGGGGGCATTGGAGGTGAAGGAGTGAGAGGTGAGGAAGTTAGCTACACAGATAGCCGCGGCTAGCCAACAGGTAGCACCGACTCCCTTCATCAGCTGATACACAGTAAACATCAGATAAACAACACTGCTGAGCATCAACATCACCACGGCGATGACTTACCGACACGTCTTTACGTTAGGTTCCACGTGTCTTCGCCACAGAGCCGGGCCTACGCCGCCCTGCGGGCGCTTCAGGCGGGCATAGCCAGCGTGGCCCAGCAAGGAAAAGCACCAAAAAACGTCTGAAAGCTCGGCTGACTGAGAGAAAAACGAAGCGACGCAGAAACATGAGAGAAAAAAACTTTTTCCCGAATGTTTTTACGGCGCGGAATAAAAACTAGAAACAGGAGGGACACTTTCTGCCTGTTTCTTCTACAAGCTGCTTCCCTGCAACAAATGACAAGCAACATCTGTGTGTAAGAGATCCCAGCTGAAAAAAAAGAGATCAGAATTTAAAAAGAGGTGATTTTCTCTCCTCTGCACTGTAAAACTCTCCTGGTCGCTTCTACTTCCTCCTCGCCGAGCTCGGCAGAGAAAGGGGAGTGTGGAAATTCATCGAAGGGAAAACGCAGCCATGAAGCCGTCCTCCTGTCACCCCTGAACCGCTCCCCTTCCCTCCTCCTCCTCCTCGTCTTCCACCCTCTCCTCTACACCACAGCAGAGTCCAGGTGAAGCACCACACACTCGTTTCTTTCCTGAGAACGCCTAACGGTGCCGACACACACACCTCGTATCCTCGCCTCTCAGAGCTTCACACACAGCCAGAAGCAGTTACACACTCACAGGAGCACTAACAAAAGTCCACACACACTCACTCACACACACACACACACACACATGAATTTCTTGGAAAGCTTCCCTGCACCAAGAACAAATACCAATCTTTAGTTAGCCTCAGCTGCGAATAGAAGAGAAGGAGTGATTCCGGGACTCGGCTTAGCGAGGCACAGATACCGCCCGGCTCGCCGTGTGCCTGCTTTCCTCAGCTCCACATTTCACTGGATCTTCACACATTTCTGCGCTTTTCAGGACATCCAGCTCCAGTAACGGAGGCTGGGAGGGGGGCTGACATTAGCAGCAGAAATGCTGGATATGTTGAGCGTCTCTGCGCTAGCAGGTAGCGGCGTGCTTCTCCACATGCTGGTGACAACCTCTCCTCCATTATGGGACACAAGTGGGAGCCAAGTAAATCAATACAGCAGTCGGAGCCAGGGAGGCAGGGGTTTCTGTTCCCCCATGCCTGCTGCAGAACACGGGTCCAGTTGCACAGGCGTGCACTGGGATTTCACGTCACATGCACGCCCATATTTACAAGTGCACGGCAGCGAGGTCAGAAACGGGGTTAGAGCCAAAACCGTCCTGCATCTGTATGCAGCTGATCGGCCAAAAACGGCTCAAACAGGCAGGACAGCGAGGTGGTCGCCTCTCAGGAGGCTCCACATGAACAAACAAACAAGTTGCTGCTGTTTCATTTGCAACGAGGCGTCACAGCTGGACCGAGCTGTCACCACACCGAGGGAATTCTGTGTAGAAATCCAACATGGATCCCGCAGCAGTTTTAATAAACCTCAGAAATGTCCTGATCAATACTTCACTGAACCACAACATTCAGTTTTATTTCATCTCAACTCATAAACATTCTAGGTTTGTTGGTGGAGAAGCTGAAAGAGGGGGCTGCAAGCGTCATGGTGGATGATTGACATCAGCAAACTCCAAGCTTTCTGTAGCTAAGAGCTAACCGAGCTAACCTGGAGATAACAGGAGCTAACCAGCTAACGGAGGTAAGCGGGCTAAAGCTAAGTCACGTTGTTAACCTGCTAAAAACCGCGGTTGTTCTACGTTCCTCCTTCTTAAAGCAGGAGATCCGGTACCTGTCAATCAAGAGGACACGCCCCTAAACATGCAAAATTTCAAGATGAAATTTCTTCTGAACAGAGGAGTTAGAAAAATTCACTCCCCCCACAGTTGTCTTGAAGGTAAACCTGACCTATTACACCTAAAATGGATTTTTGAACCAGGCTGTGAACATGTTTATTCCTGCTGTAAACAAGTTTATTTCTGCTGTAAACCTGTTTATTTCTGCTGTAAACCTGTTTGTTTCTGCTGTAAACCTGTTTATTTCTGCTGTAAACCTGTTTGTTTCTGCTGTAAAGATATTTATTCCTGCTGTAAACATGTTTATTTCTGCTGTGAACATGTTTATTCCTGCTGTAAACATGTTTATTCCTGCTGTAAACATGTTTTTTCTGCTGTAAACATGTTTTTTCTGCTGTGAACATGTTTATTCCTGCTGTAAACCTGTTTGTTTCTGCTGTGAACATATTTATTCCTGCTGTAAACCTGTTTGTTTCTGCTGTAAAGATATTTATTCCTGCTGTAAACATGTTTATTCCTGCTGTAAACCTGTTTGTTTCTGCTGTAAAGATATTTATTCCTGCTGTAAACATGTTTGTTTCTGCTGTGAACATGTTTATTCCTGCTGTAAACCTGTTTGTTTCTGCTGTGAACATATTTATTCCTGCTGTAAACCTGTTTGTTTCTGCTGTGAACATGTTTGTTTCTGCTGTAAACCTGTTTATTTCTGCTGTAAACCTGTTTATTTCTGCTGTAAACCTGTTTGTTTCTGCTGTAAAGATATTTATTCCTGCTGTAAACATGTTTATTTCTGCTGTGAACATGTTTATTCCTGCTGTAAACCTGTTTGTTTCTGCTGTGAACATATTTATTCCTGCTGTAAACATGTTTGGTTCTGCTGTAAAGATATTTATTCCTGCTGTAAACATGTTTATTCCTGCTGTAAACATGTTTATTTCTGCTGTAAACATGTTTGGTTCTGCTGTAAAGATATTTATTCCTGCTGTAAACCTGTTTATTTCTGCTGTAAACCTGTTTGTTTCTGCTGTAAAGATATTTATTCCTGCTGTAAACATGTTTATTTCTGCTGTGAACATGTTTATTCCTGCTGTAAACCTGTTTGTTTCTGCTGTGAACATATTTATTTCTGCTGTAAACCTGTTTGTTTCTGCTGTGAACATGTTTATTTCTGCTGTAAACATGTTTATTTCTGCTGTGAACATGTTTATTTCTGCTGTAAACCTGTTTGTTTCTGCTGTGAACATATTTATTCCTGCTGTAAACCTGTTTGTTTCTGCTGTAAACATGTTTATTTCTGCTGTGAACTTGTTTATTTCTGCTGTAAACCTGTTTATTTCTGCTGTAAACCTGTTTGTTTCTGCTGTAAGCCTGTTTGTTTCTGCTGTAAACCTGTTTGTTTCTGCTGTAAACCTGTTTATTTCTGCTGTAAACCTGTTTATTTCTGCTGTAAACCTGTTTGTTTCTGCTGTAAACCTGTTTGTTTCTGCTGTAAACCTGTTTATTTCTGCTGTAAACATGTTTATTTCTGCTGTAAACCTGTTTATTTCTGCTGTAAACCTGTTTGTTTCTGCTGTAAATATATTTATTCCTGCTGTAAACATGTTTATTTCTGCTGTGAACATATTTATTCCTGCTGTAAACCTGTTTGTTTCTGCTGTGAACATGTTTATTCCTGCTGTAAACCTGTTTGTTTCTGCTGTGAACATATTTATTCCTGCTGTAAACCTGTTTGTTTCTGCTGTGAACATGTTTATTTCTGCTGTAAACCTGTTTGTTTCTGCTGTAAACATGTTTATTTCTGCTGTAAACCTGTTTGTTTCTGCTGTGAACATGTTTATTTCTGCTGTAAACATGTTTATTTCTGCTGTGAACATGTTTATTTCTGCTGTAAACCTGTTTATTTCTGCTGTAAACATGTTTATTTCTGCTGTAAACATGTTTATTTCTGCTGTAAACCTGTTTATTTCTGCTGTAAACCTGTTTGTTTCTGCTGTAAACCTGTTTGTTTCTGCTGTAAACCTGTTTATTTCTGCTGTAAACCTGTTTATTTCTGCAGTAAACCTGTTTGTTTCTGCTGTAAACCTGTTTGTTTCTGCTGTAAACCTGTTTATTTCTGCTGTAAACATGTTTATTTCTGCTGTAAACCTGTTTATTTCTGCTGTAAACCTGTTTGTTTCTGCTGTAAACCTGTTTGTTTCTGCTGTGAACATATTTATTCCTGCTGTAAACATGTTTATTTCTGCTGTAAACCTGTTTATTTCTGCTGTGAACATGTTTATTTCTGCTGTAAACCTGTTTATTTCTGCTGTAAACCTGTTTGTTTCTGCTGTAAACCTGTTTGTTTCTGCTGTGAACATATTTATTCCTGCTGTAAACATGTTTATTTCTGCTGTAAACCTGTTTATTTCTGCTGTGAACATGTTTATTTCTGCTGTAAACCTGTTTATTTCTGCTGTAAACCTGTTTGTTTCTGCTGTAAACCTGTTTGTTTCTGCTGTAAACCTGTTTGTTTCTGCTGTAAACCTGTTTGTTTCTGCTGTGAACATGTTTATTTCTGCTGTAAACATGTTTATTTCTGCTGTGAAGTTGGTCTTTTTGTCTCTGTTTTGGAGCCCCTAGTGGATGAAGGGGGAACTGCAGTTCTTGGCACTTTGCAATGGGGTCCCCTTTTAACTGATGGAAGTTGCTGCTTGGTTTTACTCCTGTTTCTAGCCGGAGTAATTAAATCAGAGCACAGAGGAAAGCAGTATTCCCACAGCAGAAGAAATAACGTTTCATTGGAATAAATTTCATTTTTATTAATAAATATTATATTCTAATGATTCAGCTAGATTTTAATGAGTAAAAGATGTTTTTTATACATATGAATCATTTCAGGATGTTGTCAGTTAAATTTTATTTAAATTTCTAATCCATGAAATGAATAATTGGACAAAATACGCAAATACAATCTTGTACTTTTGTACAGTAGTCAGTATATTTACAGTACGGTGATTCTCAGCCTGTCCAGTCCTTCAGCTAAGCTAACGTCAACATTTAACATGACTTTCATTTATAGTGATGAATCATTTGCACCGTCGTTTCTCATAGCACACATCTCCTGAATGGGCTGAAGAGTTTGATATTTGAATGGTTGAAGTGAGACAAACGGTGGAGGAGGAGTAGTGTGCCAAACATTTTGCAGAAAAGACACTGGGGACGGGAACTTGATGAACCGGACACTGCAAACCGGTGCAGAGCTCCGAAACCAACTGCAGAGCTGAATATTTGCACACTGGGTTTGAAAGACTTTCATCCAATCAAAAGGCTAAATTAATTTTTTACAAAATGCTAAATATCTCAAAAACTACAAAGATTTGAAATGACAAAAGTTGTAGCACACATCTCCCGAAGGAGCTGCAGGGTTTGAGATGTGAACGGCTGAAGTGACCTGAACGCTGCAGGAGGAGTAGCGCAGCAAAGTTTGGTGGAATAATAATAAAAATGGCCGAACAGGATCTCAATAATGTGAATGCCCCCATGTGGGTTACGACATCATGTAACTAAAGCCAGTGAGTGTATAAATCTGTATCACTGTAGGCAGCGTTACAGACGCTCCTCATGACGTCCACAGACGGGTGATACGCCATGTTCATGGTGTCTGCAGACAAACCAGCGAGGATGAAGTGTCTCTGCTGCAAACCTAGCGCCAAGGTATCACCTGCCCAGACAACTGCTCCCATCCAGGCTCCTTGCTGGTGTTTCTTCACGGGGAACTGGTAAAAACATGTTTCCTGCTCCCCTCGACCATTTAATCAGTCCAATACCCAACAGCTGTCTGGAATCGCTCGCATTTCCTCGGAAAACACCGACATATAATTTGGTTTGTGCCCTCATTGTAGTTAAAGTATGTGCGCACATGCCGTGTGCAGAGATAAGAAAAGGGTTCATAACTGTCAGAGATGGTGGAATCTGTAAAATTAGGCTCATTCTTAGGAAAAACAGTGAATCTGGTGATTTTTACAAACCAGTTTGCTGCAGATTTTTCCCATCAACTCAGCTGAGATGATGGCCGACTGAGCAATGAAGAGGTTAAGGATCAGTTCCACATCAATATCAGCATCACTTTCACCAAATCACTGCAAAATGAGCCGGTTAAATCTCCATGAAATAACAGCTACATGCTACCAAACATTCAATAAGAGAAAACCATTCTGATTTTTACAGAGTGTCCCTGAACACACCAGAGACTGGAAGTTGAGGTTTGCTTCATGTTTTCTGTGTGTGTGAAAAGAGGACGAAGTCGGGCCGCAGCTGACATTTTCTTTTGGTTCATATCGCCATGGTTACAGCTCACATGTCCCTGTTAATTGGCTGTCAGCAGCAGAGGATCACGCTCCACTCAGAATGATACGACTTCTAACTTCAAACATGCCGTCATGGTCAGGATCGATCGCTGAGTCCGTCCGGTCGTCGGCTCATTGGGTGCCGCCAGAAGAGCTCTGATGCACGCTCTGAGGCAGACCTCTGAAGGTGCCCTGTGATGTAACATCTGACAACGTCCCCGTAGCTGCAGTGATTTACTGCCATGGATCAGCAGAGCGTCACACATCCAGTCACCAGGCAATGGTTTGGTCCCAACCTCCAACGCAGTCATGCATTCACACCTTGTGCTCATAGAATAGACATTGATTTAAGACACACCTGCAGGATTAAAAATCCCACCTGTTAAATCTAGAGCCACACGTCTAACTACTAATTATGTTTTTCCAGTTAGTTTGCAGGAAATCTAATAAAAAAAATAAACATCAGATCCTCCACTGACAGAAAAAATTAAGTAAAGGAAGAAGACGTGCCGTAAAAGGTGTTTCAGACAGAAGAGAAAATCGGCGGACAGACTGTCAAACATCATGATGAGCAGAGAATGGAAGAACGGTGTGCGCCGACACGAAACGTCTAGTAAAAATGATTAGATTCATCTGTGCATGTGCCTGAACATCGTCTTTAAATACATCCAGATGTGAAGTTTCAGCTTCTGCAACAGATTAAATCACATAAAATTCATATATATTAAATCATGAAGCATCTATAAAGCTGCCATGTTAGCAGAAACGCTCAGCAGGGAAACAGAGGAAACCTCCACAATGGATCGTTTTATTGGTGAGAAAACCTTCAATACCTCGTCAGAAAAATATGGATCATTTAGGAAAAGCTTCTGGGATGTTTATGTAGAGCATTTTAGAAAAGAAGAATAACATCAGAGTTAAAAAGATTCATATTACCCCACTTCAACATCTGCACAACTTTCTTCTTATTTTCATTCACGCCACATGGTTGCTAAGCAACATGATAAACATCCAGTTTTATCTCAGATAAAAAGCATAATTCCACATTTCTAGCATCCAGGTTGGCCTTCCCCAAACTAGTATCAACATATGAACTTCGACACTTATTTGTTTTTATTAATAAGCTGAATTACACAAAGTCACCTGATGACAACTTTGAGACGACTATAAAGGAAAATCACATGAATATACAGAAAATACGGTTTTAGTCTTTTCCTCCCCGATCTGATACTAGGCCGGTATCAGCGACGACAATCTGATATCAAGCCAGTATCATCGATATCCATCAGAAACCAAGCTAGTATCAGCAATACCCATCTGATACCAAGCCAGTATCATCGGTATCCATCTGATACCAAGCCAGTATCATCGGTATCCATCTGATACCAAGCCAGTATCATCGGTATCCATCTGATACCAAGCCAGTATCATCGGTATCCATCTGATACCAAGCCAGTATCATCGGTATCCATCTGATACCAAGCCAGTATCATCGGTATCCATCTGATACCAAGCCAGTATCATCGGTATCCATCTGATACCAAGCCAGTATTAGGGATACCCATTCGATACTGGTACTTAATAGAAAAGCTTAAATTGTTTGGAAAATGAATTTCAAAGCGGGCCACAGAAGAACTGAAATATTTTAGCATCGATATCCACATCAGACATAATTTTACTGCCTGGAACAAGTTTTGTGTTTCATATCAGAAGAGTTTAAAAGAGTATCAACGCCTCCATCCCTGGTGAAAGAGGCATTCATCTGTCAGTCAGGATCTCTTTGGATTGATTTGGTTTAAAGTTCTTTAGATCTATTTGTTGTTTTATTTATCTTTATAAAATGAGTCAGCTGAGGACAAGCTGTGTTCTGTAGAATTTAGAATAAAACATAATAATGCAGTAAAAAATGTAGTAACACAGCACCGGTATAGGTGAGTAATTGAACTATCCTGTACCGTGTAAGGAAAGTCTGATTTAAATCTTATTATCAGTAATGAATCTTTTAATAGCCTGTACCCTCTGACTTTAGGTTAACCTCTATCAGATAACTGGCATGAAGTTTCCCTCGGGGAATAACAAATACGTGCCCGAAACTCACCGCAGAGCCACAATAATCTTCCTGTAATGAAATTTTACTGTGGAGCCGTAAGCCTGAGTCGGGGTTCATGGGATGTGTTTGCTGCAGTCCTTCTAATCCTTTCAAATTGCTTTTCATACAGATATTAATGTTGAATGGTGCAGTTTCATAAACCGTGGATTACTGGTTGTGTCTGAAAAGCACCTGATGAACCTGAGCTTGAGTTTTAGTGTCTCCAGCCTGAAGAGTGTGCCTGCAGCAGCTTTGTATTCCCTACAGCTGCATCATCAGGCGAGCTGCTGCATTATCCTGCTACTGATGCGTGCCGTCTGTCTTCAGTCGGAGAAGATTTCACTTCTTTCCAAATTTCTGTCCGTATCCTTTCTGTCTTGTGTCTTTTCTCCTCTCCCTCCGTCTGATATTCTGCTCACGCACAACTGCGGCAGCCCTCCTCCAATCCCTGGCATTAATCCACACCTCAGACCCCCCAGACACACTGTCTGCTTTCCCACAATGCAACTCTGCTCCCAAACTTTCCCAGACATATTTGGCCTTCCCTCTGTCGCCATAGCGCTCCCTCCCTCTTCAGTGCCTTTTCTTTCAGCAGTTCTCCCTGTAGCTCTTCATCATTAGCTTTCATTTGCGCTGCCTCTTTCAGTCTCAGATTCTCTAAATTTCCCTTTTCTTTCTCTCCATTCAGCCCATCAAGCCAAGAATCTGCTAATCTTCTTGAGAGTCCATGTGACATGGAACCAACCTGCCGTCCTCTTGGCGCTGCTAGGCCGAGGAAAGTTTCATGTTCTTCAAAATTTTCATGTAATCACAAAACCCAGAAAAATGTGGTTTTTAAAACTCAATGAGTCTCTTCACATGCACACCAAAAACCTTAAGGCTACCTGGCTACATGGCTACCAGGCTGCCTGGCTAACAGGCTACTTTGCTAACTGATCACAAGGTTGCTAAATTGCTCACTGGCTACATGGTTACCTGGTCACATGGCTACCTAGCTAAATGGCTACCTAGCTACATGGATACCTTGCTACCTGTCTACATGCTACATGGCTACCTAGCTAAATGGCCACCTGGCCACATGGCTACCTGGATACATGGCTACCTCACTACATGGATACTTCGCTGCCTGGCTACATGGCGACATGGTTACCTGGCTACATGGCTAACTGGCTACCTTGCTACAAGCCTACCTGGCTACATGACTACCTCACTACATGGATCCTTCGCTGCCTGGCTACATGCTACATGGCTAACTGGCTACCTGGCTATTTGGCATACATCAGAATTATGGTTTATGTGCTAAACATGATGGAAACAACTGTAAATCGCAATTGTCCTTTTTAAAAATTTGAGTAACATCACTTTTATTTGGCTAGAAACTGTTATGGCAACACAGCTGGTGTTTGTATGACAGAGGGAGGCGGGGGACAAGTACAGGCCCCCATCTGGAACCCTGTTTGTAGTTCTGTGTGGTTGTCTTGTTCCTCATATACCAAACCTCCGAAATGAGACTAACCTCCCTCACCTGGTTGTCCTCTGGGTTTACCTATCTGATAGTTGAACACAGAGCAGGTTTGTCTGCATGAGCTGAACTCCAAGTGAATGATACGATATGCAAGAACATCAGCATGTGGGAAATTTCATATATACACTTTATTATGTGATAGTTATGTGGTTTGTTAGATTAACAATACTTTTCTCTTATTATTCTATATTTTATATAGATGGACGGAGTAGCCATCGTCTCCAGATCAATTGGACGTTCCTGCCGTTTTGGCAGCATCACATGTGTCATCGCTCCAGGGGATCTGAGAGGGGGGCTGTGGGTGCAGGGGGGTGGATGATGGGAACTTATCAAACTCCATGCTGCCTGTAGCTAAGAGCTAACTGAGCTCACTAAGAGCTAACTAGGAGCTAACCAGCAAATGGAGGCACGAGGGGTAATGTTAAGTTATGCTGTTAACCGGCTAAAAACTGCAGTTGTTCTCCACTCTGCTAGCCGTATATCAGCAACATGAAGGCAATCACGACAGGCAGACACACCACTAATTACGCAGAATTTAAAGATTAAAAAACAGCTAAACACCTGAGTTAACTATTTTTGTTTGAATGCAGTTTTTGTCAGTTTAAAAATAAAGCATACTTGCATCGGCTTCATTTTTAACCGCTGGCGGTTGCTGCTTGGTTTCATAAGGTATCCTCCTTTTTAATGTTGTGTTGTTTCTACATGGCGTAGCTTGCAAATTAACAGTCCTAAATACATTAATCTATGCTGTCTGATTGGAAAAAAAACAAATAATTTCCTAATTTTCATCGTGTAGAATGCTGAAACTTTTATGCACAACCTAAAAGGCTGATATGATCGTTATACTTTGTATGACGCCTCTACAGGAACATGGGCTCCTTTCTTTGGTGATATTCAACAGGAATCCCATCATGAAAGAAACATGGACAACCAGGAGGCGTGGAGATCAGCATGGAGGTAGAGTGTTTTAACATTACCCCAAATCACAGCACAGATCATCACGAGCCACAAACGGCACCAAGTTGCTGTCAAAGAATTTTGGAAACAGAAAAAAGACTGTATTTATCACAACAGCTGTACAATGCTGTGAATCTTTCAGTTTTTATTGATTTACTGGAACAAACCTGACAGACTCCCAGAGAGAGAGGGAGTGCCGTAGGAAGCAGAGTAAATGTTTGGAGTTAGATTAAAAGTTGAAAAACTACCAGCAGAGTTGTAAACATGCACAAGAACTAGTCAAATCTCTGGAAAATGGGGAGGAAATATGTCAGCAAAGCACCTGCTGAGGACGTATCAGGTGTTTATTTCATTTCAACAGGATGCAAAGCTCCTCAACATTCTTAACTGCACAGTCACAGCTAAATCCCAGGAAAGAAAAGATCTCCCTGCAAAGGCCACGAAGCAGGATCTTCTGCTGGACTGACGGTGTCTGCCTGTCGTCCTCATAAAGGTTTCACATTTATCTGAGATCTCGTTTGGCTTCGGTCTCGGCAATCTTTCTGTTGTGCTGGGAAAGGGCTGAGTTAAAAGGATTGAACACGGCTGTAGGCAGACATGTTGGGGACGATTAATCCAACAGGCAGCTAATTTCATCTGAGCGTTTATTTTGTCCTTATTTGTGGAAATCTGATTTTGCAGGAATTTGAAAAAAAAAGTCTTGAAGTGCCAACATTAATTTTTTCAGGTAAAGAGCCATTACATATGTTTGCGACTTTTAAAATTCTGTTCTGGACGTGTTTGATGACACAGTGACGAGGATAAAATGCAACATGATGAATTCTCATTTCAGATCACATGAAAGTGGCCTGAGTCTGACTTTTAAAAAACTGGATTTTCTGATGTTCAAACTATCATAAAAAAAAATCAAATATAAGTCACAGATAAACATAAATAAGATTCAGGTCACTTCACCCACAGGATGAACATGTCCTATGTCCCTATGTCCACTTTCACCACACAGCATCGCAGAGAAAACAGCTGTTCTGCTGCAGGTTTAGTGGTGCATCAGTGAAAACGGTCCCCCCTCTAACAGCTGTTCTGCTGCAGGTTTAGTGGTGCATCAGTGAAAACGGTCCCCCCTCTAACAGCTGTTCTGCTGCAGGTTTAGTGGTGCATCAGTGAAAACGGTCCCCCCTCTAACAGCTGCTCTGCTGCAGGTTTAGTGGTGCATCAGTGAAAACGGTCCCCCCTCTAACAGCTGTTCTGCTGCAGGTTTAGTGGTGCATCAGTGAAAACGGTCCCCCCTCTAACAGCTGCTCTGCTGCAGGTTTAGTGGTGCATCAGTGAAAACGGTCCCCCCTCTAACAGCTGCTCTGCTGCAGGTTTAGTGGTGCATCAGTGAAAACGGTCCCCCCTCTAACAGCTGCTCTGCTGCAGGTTTAGTGGTGCATCAGTGAAAACGGTCCCCCTCTAACAGCCGCTCTGCTGCAGGTTTAGTTAAGATGTGATCTTCACTCAGTGTCTGTGCTTGTTTAGCATGACTCAGCACATATTTAACACAAACATATCAAAATTGCATTTTGTTGTTGAAACGGTTTCTCTGCTACTGACACCTGGTCAACCAGGAATTAGTTCCTCATTGACTATAAAGTTTCCTACAGCTGTATTTCTACAGCTGGCCCCACCAGCAGCACAGGTAGGGAAAGGCTGCTGCTTATTATAAAGTAACGTGGATGAACTAAAGAGCTGGAAGGGAGGAGAAAGATAGACGTTGTAATCCCAAACACCAGCCTCATGTTTGAATTTAATCTTAATTCTGATGTCTTCTGACATTCGTTCAGCATGAATTCATGCCTGTGAAGGTTAGGGGTTAACCCTGATGGTTCTAAAGTCGTGCCTGACGTCGTGTGCAGGCATGAACGACATCGGCAACGGTTACAATGTCATCAGTCCGAAAAGCTTAAAAACCACTGACATTTTCTGTGTTGCCATGGTGATGGATGCCTTGACTAAATAAAGAGAATGAAACTTTGTGGAGGATTAATTATATTTATCAGTGAACCGATAAACTGGAGACTTTTAAGGACTTTGGTCGTCGTCTGGAGGAAGATGGCTGCTGACATGCTGCATCTACGTGCTTCTGGAAGTTCTCCCCACCGAGTCATGTTAAACGTCTTCACCTGGTAAAATAAATGAATAGATGTCCAGCGAAGGTTCAGGAAGACAAAGATTCTGCTGCATTTATTTAAGACGTTATTTATAGTTTCAAGTAGAAATATAATAAAATAACATTTTATTTTTAAAGCACTTTTCATTTATTCAAAACAACACAATTTTTTTTTTTTTACAAGCAGGTATTTGTAATTCAGAATATTCTATTCAGGCACTGACAGGGGGTTTGTTTTATTTATTTATTTGTTTTGTTTTTGTTTGTTTGTCTGAATTATCTTAATGACTTGTTGATTTATTTAATTTTACTGTTGAAGAGATCTGTTGGTGTTTTTGTTTCACATCAGTAAGAAAGTGGTTTGGACATCATAACCATCATTATCATCATCATCATTATCATCATCATCATCATCATCACAACCATCATCATCATCATAAGCTGCAGCCGCAAAATCATCATCATCGTCATCATCATCCCCATCATTATTATCATCATCATCATCGTTGTCATCATCATTATCATAAGCAGCTGCAAAATTGTCAACTTCATTACAATCATCAGCAAAATTATCGTCATCAAAATCGTCATGAAAAAATCACAATGACCAAAATTGTTATCATCACCATCAAAATCACAGTCATTGCCATCATTATCATCATCATCATTATCATCATCATCATCATCATCATCATCATCATCATCATCATCATCATCACCATCATCATCATCATCACCATCATCATCATCATCATCACCATCATTATCATCATCATCACCATCATTATCATCATCATCATCATTATCATCATCATCATCATCACCATCATTATCATCATCATCATCACCATCATTATCATCATCATCACCATCACCATCATCATCACCATCATCATCATCATCATCATCATAAGCAGCAGCAAAATGGTCAACTTCATCACCATCATCAGCAAAATCATCACCATCAAAATCATCATCATCATCATGACCAAAATTGTTGTCATCATCATCATAATCGTCATCACTTAAAAATCATCATCAAAATCATCATCACCATGACCAAAATCATCATCACAACCATCATCATCACCACCATCATTATCATCATTATCACCATCATTATTATCCTCATCATCATAAGCAGCAGCAAAATTGTCAACTTCATCACCATCATCAGCAAAATCATTATCACCGTGACCAAAATCATCATCATCACCATCATTATCATTATCATGAAAACAATCATCATCATCATCAAAATCATCACAATCATCATCACCATTATTATCATCATCACCATCACCATCCTTATAATCATAAGCAGCAGTAAAATAGTCAACTTCATCACCATCATCAGCAAGATCATCATCATCATGACCAAAATCGTCATCAACACCATCATTATCATAGTCATCACCGTCAAAATCATAATCATTTCCATTATTATTAATATCATCATCAAAAATAATAATCAAAATCATCATCACCATGAAGAAAATTGTCATCATCATCATCATCATCAAAATCAACATCTCTATCATTATTATCATCGTCATCATCATCATGATGCTGATTCCCAGGTTGTGCAGTATGGCCCAGCGCTAACGTTCAGGACGGCTGGATTTTAATGGCCGGCCCAGGAAAGAGATCCTGAAAACGGCTGGTGTGAGTGTGAAAGCTGAACTTTGTTGGATGCTCATGTTGCAGATAAAGCTGCAGATGCACGACTTTTGTACGTTTGTTGCAGCATCCAGATGTGAGAGAAGCTTTAAACCTTTCATATGGAAGACAGATGTTAGAGATCCGACACGAAGCTTCAGTCTGATATGATTAAAAACGGAACGTGATCCATTTTAATCATGTCCATCGAACCAGAGGGGGCGTTTATTATCACAAAATTCAGTACTGGGTGTGTAAATGGAAACGACTTCATCAGGCGGCCGAGGAGCCTTTTGTTTCCTTTTCTTTCTGCCCCTTTGTTTCCTCATAATGCCAAGCTCTCCCTCCTTCCCTTCCTCCCCCTCTCGCCCTTCCTTCCAGTCCCATTTGCCTTCCTCACGCCTCCATCCCTCTGCCCTCCCTGCCAACCCACCCTATCCACCGTTTGTGTCCTCATCTGACCCTGCTTGGTCTGAATTGCTGTCAGTTCCCGTCTGAATGGTGCACAGCTGGTGCTGCTGCTGAGAGCGGAGAGCCATTAGCACCATTTTCTCCTGGTTGTCCGTCTGTAAAACGTCTTTATAACGCCTGCAGCTCCATTTTACTTCAATATGCAGAGGAGTTTTCTTTCACTTCATGTTTTCTAATCATTTCCTGTTCAAAGCCCTTCGCTCTGCGCTGGATTTATCTTATTTGCCCCGAGATACAAAAAAATAACCTTATAAAAACAAATCTTTGCATGTCTGCCATCTCAGGAAAGAATGATACACAGCCTGGATGAGAGGATGGTGTTATTTGCGCTGCTCTCTGTCCAATCAGATGCCACAGGTCGATAGCGACCAGGAAGCGGAGAGTGTTTGCTGGAAGCCGATTGGACACCACTGCAGCAGCGGCTGACTTTGTGCTACTTACTGATAAGCTTAGTGAAAGCAACGGAGCAAAATGAAGCCTGCTGTGCAGAGCGGCCAGCCAGATTGCAGCCACGATTGCACTTTAAAGAAAACAGGACAGAAACTGTTCTCATTCAGGTTTACAGGCAGAAGTTCTCAGTCTGGGAGGTTTTATGTCTGAAGTCTGAAGAAAACAGGCAAATTAAATGTAAAGATGCTGCAACAGATTTATTTCTAATGACCAGAAGGCTTCAGGGGACGTGGTGGACGACAATCTGAATGGACAAAAGGGCTTCAGCGTCAACCAGGATTTTTTTTTTTTTTTAAAAGAAAACAGAAAAAAGTTGAATAAAAACTGTGTTTGTTACAATTACCAGTAAAACTAAAGTTTATTTTTATTTTTCGTGCAGAAAACCATTCAGATATTTAAATGTTTAGGTTTTATATTTGAGGAAACAGTCACTGCATCTGGATTCAGACCTCGATGTTCGAGTTCTGGCACAACGAGACCCTCACAGACCAGTTGTCACAGCAGCTTGGGGGGGAATTAAGATTCCTTTTGTGAGCCGGACCTCACAGCCCAGAGATCTGCCGCCTCCTCTGGCTTTGACCACAGCTGGAGCAACATCTGGACTGTTTTCTAACAAACGCTTCAAACTACATCTAACTGCAACAGAAACGTTGCAAATTTATTCCAGTTCAATGTAAATTAAAGATGCATTTGAGATTTATTCTGAACAATAACTCTTATTTTACAATATTTTACAGAATCTTCACTTGGTTCTGCGAATAAAAATTATAAAGTCATGACATGAATATAAAACTACAGAACGCTTCATTAAAATTAATTTTATTTGATTATTTTTGTGTAAAATCAGATTACAGCAAATTCCCTGATGCAGTTTAACTACTTGCAGAAGAAATATCTTTACATGTACATAAAGCACAACAAAGTCTTTCAGGTGCTTAAATGTGTTATATTTATATCTTTATTTATATTCCATAATTACACGAGCGGATAATTTCCATCAGCAGCAGTTGTGCTAATCAACGTGTTAATGCAACCTCAGTGTGCAAACACTGATTAACATGCAGCACCCCCACTGTTCATGCAGCAGAAAAGTACATTTATATCAGAAACAGAAGCTGAATACAAAATACACTTTAGTTACTGTAGAACAAAGAACAAAGCAGAATCACCTCGATGGATTCTTTACCCGATGCAAACAAATCATTTGTACATCAGATTATATTATATTATATTATATTATATTATATTATATTATATTATATTATATTATATTATATTATATTATTTATAAAACATGGTGGTTTAATATTAAACTATTAAAAACTGACAAAAAACATTAAAAGGTGCAAATTTTCATTTTAACAAGAAATTAAATGAATAGAATCATGTTACAGATTAATACAAAGAAAGATTCATTTTTATTTTTCATAAAATACATAGAACGTAAAGGCATATTTGAAAAAAATATACATATGTATATATATATATATATATATATATATATATATATATATATATATATATATATATGTATATATATATGTATACATATGTATATATATATATATATATATATATATATATATAAACATCACATATATCTATCTATCTATCTATCTATCTATATATATATATATATATATATATATATATATATATATATATATATACAGATATATATACATATATATATACATATATATATATACATATATATATACATTTATATATATATATATATATATATATACATATATACATTTATATATATATATATATACATATATACATATATATATATATATATATACATATATATATATATATACATATATATATATACATATATATATATATATGTATATATATATATATATAGATAGATAGATAGATAGATAGATAGATAGATAGATAGATAGATAGATATATGTGATGTTTTTTTTAATGTGCAGTGTTTAATTTTCAGCACTTTGGGCAGCTGCTGCTGTAGAAATGTACTATATAAAAAAAAACTTGAACTTGAACTTGGACGAAATGGAAAAAAAGGAAACGTAAAGCTTGTTTTGTCTAAAGGTGTATGTAGCTTCTGGTGTTGTTTTACATATTTTTCAGATTATTTATCTCCTTATTTTATCCTGACGGTTCCAACTTGCACTCCAGATGTAGAATTTTAATGGAAATTTCAGTGTGAATTACCAGAAAAGTTTTAAGCGATTAACATTTTTTATTAATATTTCTAATTATATAAACAGAAGAGCAAGACTCTGCTGCTGACGACATTCCTCACACCACCCAGGTGAAAACAGCTGAAGCTCTCAGACACTCGTTCTGAATTTTCCTCCAAACTCTGAAGAACAAATTGAAGATTGACTGAAAATAATTTTAGTTGATGTGATTTTCCAGTAAAATAATTCACCGGCGGATGTGGTTATTTTGTGAACAGGTCTTATTTGGGAGTTCTGTATTCAGTGTAAGAGTCGTCTTTCCGTCTTTCAGTGCTCCAGCCTGGCTGCCTGCCATCCGTTACTCTGCCAGTCGATGTCTCTGCCACTCCCCATCCCCCACTCTCACACTCTCCTCACACCACTACCCATCATGCATTTGTCAGACACTGTCTGGCTGCTGCTGCTGCAAAGCGCCGCGTTCACTACAAGAGAAAATCTCAGCTTTTGTTCTTGCAGAAATTTCAGACTGAGATTTTAGGTTTTTACCCAAAAACCTGAACCGTTGCATCCTGTAGTCGTCCATCATCATCATCATCATCATCATCATCCTCATCCTCATCATCACACAGAAAAATGGGAAATTGTATTGAAAGTTGGTTGCTTTGGTATTTATCATGATGCCAAAAATTCCTGAAAACCAGCAGCTCGCCTGGCGTTGACCCAGTGAGGGAAGCACAAAGGGACACGTCTCATTATCGGCGAAGGAAGACGGACTTCCTCTCAAGGTCGTGCTGCGCTGTTTTAACAAGCTTCTCAGAAAAGGAGGCAGCTGTGTGTAACTGGATGCTGCCGTCGCGCTGCTCCATCCAAAATGGTGGCATCTACTGTGTTTGGTATATTATTGAATGTTTAAGACATTAAACTTGATTGTAAGAGCTTCTTATAACCCTCCAACCACGCCACCAAGCCATGCGTGCTGTTCCTTCATACATGATACTGGATATGAAATAAGGCCTGAAAGAATTTCACTTTTGCTTTGGTTTGCTTCAAGACTAGACACAGTTACAACAGCTGCTCACTTGGGGGGCGGTGTTCCCTGAAACAACCACTTATCTAGAAGAAAGAAGAAGAAATCCAGTTCATCGGATGACCAGGACCAAAGATTAAAAAAAGCTTGTTCACTGCCAGCAAACAGTGTTGCAACTATACATGTCTGCAGTCCTTGTTGTTCAAACTGGATCCATTCATCACGATGCAACACGAGCCGATTCAATCATGATTCGTAAATGTTAAAGATGTTAAAGATGATTATTTTCCATAATAGTTTAATGACCATACGCTGTATATAGAGATGGAAGTAGCCTCCATTACATCACCCGTCACCGGAGGAGAGTGGACAGACTGGTGGGAGAAGACAGAAAGACCAATAAGTGCTGGTTCCACCCACAGACTGTATATAAAAGATGGACGGAGCCTCCGTGACGTCACCCGTAGGTTTCTGAGGAACTGAACTGAAGCTCGGTGGCGGTTCCTACCATCACCATCTTGGCAGGGGCATGAGCGTCGTCTCGCCCGGAAAATACAAATATGGGCAAAGAGGTGGAGCTGACAGGGGGGATGTGAGCATCATGGTGGATGATTGACATCGAGCAAACTCAGAGCTGCCTGTAGCTAAGAGCTAACTGAGCTAACCTGGATATAACGGGAGCTAACCAGCTAACGGAGGTAAGTGGGCTAAAACTAAGTCATGTTGTCAACCGGCTAAAAACAGCGGTTGTTCTATGTTCTACTTATTTGAAGCAGGAGATCGGGTACCTGTCAATCAAAAGGACACGCCCCTTAATATGGCAAATTTTTAGAGTAAATCACTTTTAAACAGGCGATGTAGAAAAAATTCCCTCCCCCAACAGTTGTCATGAAGGTAAACCTGACCTATTAAACCTAAAATGGATTTTGTACCAGGCTGTAAACATGTTTATTTCCGCTGTAAACATGTTTATTTCTGCTGTGAAGTTGGTCTTTTTAACATGGGAGTCTATGGGGATTTGCTCTGTTTTACAGCCCCTAGTGGATGAAGGGGGAACTGCAGTTTTATGAACTTCTGCATAGGCTTTCACTTTTTACCACCGAAGGCTCCGTCCATCTTTCATATACAGTCTATGTTAATGACACAAACGCAGCTGACAAGTGTGGCAGAAACATGAAAGTTATGATTTCCGCCCTAACACTTAAAGAGACGGACCAGAAGTCCCTCCCTATGACTTGTAAACAGTACACAGCAGAGGTAACAGGCAGGCTAGCAGCTTGCCTAGTTACCGATCCTGAGATTTCCTCACCAGGTTTGAAGACATTGTCTGGACAGTTTTATGGACATAACAGATAAGACCTGGACAGCAGTTTGGTTTCAGCCCAGCTTAGAAGAGCTGGCTGTTCCCAACTGGTCCAAACACATTTTTCCTGAACTTTCCACAGAAACATTTACAGACAATATGAAAAATATGTTTGATGAATGTTGGATTTATTAACGTTTACACATAAATAAAAGGTCTGGAGATAAACTTGTTTGGTTACTTGAAATTTTAAAAAAGAATGATGCACGAAAATCTTGATAATCAATTTATGATTATAGCACAGAATCAAACTGTGAGGTACCTCAGATGAAACACTCTTAGTTTTCACCAGAATAAGCAGAAGGAAGAGTGGCAAGATATACACCATGTTGCTGTACGACTCACCCCACGCCAATTCCTCACACTGGTTCCCTCTGTTCGCTTTCACACTGCCTTAGAACTGCACCAGGGTTCACCTGCAAATCAACCATAGATTACAATAGATACTATAGATGTATTACATAGATACAACAACCATAATTCAAATGAAAAGGTTCTTCAACAACTTGGCACCGTCTGCCTGGTGATGATTTTGGTCAGGTGTGTTGCAGCAGGGAAACACTAAAACCTGCAGGATGAGCTCACATTATGACATGGAAACACAAACACACACATTTTTTTCAGCGTCCAGATTAGCGAAAAGTGAGCGAACCGGACAGACTGGACCGGCACCACAGTGATCTGAGTAATTATGCTTTAGGACCAGCAGAGTGTTTATCACTGCTCATAGAATGAAATATTAGTAAAAATGCTGAAATATCTCAGTTCAAGTCCTCTCTTACTTCTGTAGCGCTTGGTTTTATGTGGATAATATGAAGTTCTAAGTGGGACGGAGGCTGCAGGTCCAGTAGGCTCTGCAGCCTCTTCCTCACACGGCATCGCTGCTTTCTCTGGAAATGCCTTTGAAATGAGGTAACTGTACAACACCTTTAGGCCACACACACATGCACACACCAGATCACGTGGTGCTGTGCACTTTGTCTGCATCGAGATCGCTTTCTACCTTTCAGAGACGATGAAAAGAGAATTCCAGATGCAGACACTTCACATCTGTTCTACGGCTACTCCTGCAGAAAGAGAGGCAAGTTCTCACACATCTCAGGTCACAATTCTCCTCCTCTAACCAGTCCTTCTCCTCTAACCAGCTCTCCTCCTCTAACCAGTCCTTCTCCTCTAACCAGCTCTCCTCCTCTAACCAGTCCTTCTCCTCTAACCAGCTCTCCTCCTCTAACCAGTCCTTCTCCTCTAACCAGTTCTCCTCCTCTAACCAGTCCTTCTCCTCTAACCAGTTCTCCTCCTGTAACCATTTCTACTCTAACCAGTTCTCCTCCTCTAACCAGTCCTTCTCCTCTAACCAGTCCTTCTCCTCTAACCAGCTCTCCTCCTGTAACCAGTTCTACTCTAACCAGTTCTCCTCCTCTAACCATTTCTACTCTAACCAGTTCTCCTCCTCTAACCAGTCCTTCTCCTCTAACCAGCTCTCCTCCTGTAACCAGTTCTACTCTAACCAGTTCTCCTCCTCTAACCATTTCTACTCTAACCAGTTCTCCTCCTCTAACCAGTCCTCCTCCTCTAACCAGCTCTCCTCCTGTAACCAGTTCTACTCTAACCAGTTCTCCTCCTCTAACCATTTCTACTCTAACCAGTTCTCCTCCTCTAACCAGTCCTCCTCCTCTAACCAGCTCTCCTCCTCTAACCAGCTCTCCTCCTCTAACCAGTCCTTCTCCTCTAACCAGCTCTCCTCCTGTAACCAGTTCTACTCTAACCAGTTCTCCTCCTCTAACCATTTCTACTCTAACCAGTTCTCCTCTTCTAACCAGTCCTCCTCCTCTAACCAGTCCTTCTCCTCTAACCAGTCCTCCTCCTCTAACCAGTCCTTCTCCTCTAACCAGCTCTCCTCCTCTAACTAGTTCTCCTCCTCTAACCAGTTTATCAGTGTTGGGGATTATACACTGCCAAAAGGAAACACCTAAACAACACAATGTAACTCCAAGTCAACCACACTTCTGTGAAATGGAACTGTCCACTTAGGAAGCAACACTGACTGACAATCAGTTCCACATACTGTTGTGCAAATGGAATAGAAAAGAGGTGGAAATTATAGGCAACTGGCAAGACACACCCAATAAAGGAGTGGTTCTGCAGGTGGTGACCACAGACCACTTCTCAGTTCCTGATGCTTTCTGGCTGATGGTTTGGTCTGAATGCTGGCGGTGCTTTCACTCTAGTGGTAGCATGAGACGGAGTCTACAACCCACACAAGTGGCTCAGGTAGTGCAGCTCATCCAGGATGGAACATCAATGCCAGCTGTGGCAAGAAGGTTTGGTGTGTCTGTCAGCGTGGTGTCCAGAGCATGGAGGCGCTACCAGGAGACAGGCCAGTACATCAGGAGACATGGAGGAGGCCGTGGGAGGGCAACAACCCAGCAGCAGGACCGCTACCTCCCTCTTTGTGCAGGGAGGAACAGGAGGAGCACTGCCAGAGTCCTGCAGAATGAGCTCCAGCAGGACACAAATGTGCATGTGTCTGCTCCAACAGTCAGAAAGACTCCATGAGGGTGGTATGAGGGCCCGACGTCCACAGGTGGGGGTTGTGTTTACAGCCCAACACTGTGCAGGACGTTTGGCGTTTGCCAGAGAACACTAAGATCAGCAAATTCATCACTGGCGCCCTGAGCTCTTCACAGATGGAAGCAGGTTCACACTGAGCACATGTGACAGATGTGACAGAGTCTGGAGACGCCGTGGAGAACGTTCTGCTGCCTGCAACATCCTCCAGCAGGACCGGTTTGGCAGTGGGTCAGTAATGGTGTGGGGGGGCATTTCTTTGGAGGGCCGCACAGCCCTCCATGTGCTCGCCAGAGGTAGCCTGACTGCCATTAGGTACCGAGATGAGATCCTCAGACCCCTTGTGGGACCATATGCTGGTGCGGTTGGCCCTGGGTTCCTCCTAATGCAAGACAATGCCAGACTTCATGTGGCTGGAGTGTGTCAGCAGTTCCTGCAACACCAAGGCATTGATGTTATGGACCGGCCCGCCCGTTCCCCAGACCTGAATCCAGCTGAGCACATCTGGGACATCATGTCTCGCTCCATCCACCAACGCCAAGTTGCACCACAGACTGTCCAGGAGTTGGTGGATGCTTTAGTCCAGATCTGGGAGGAGATCCTTCAGGAGAACTTCCACCGCCTCATCAGGAGCATGCCCAGGCGTTGTAGGGAGGTCATACAGGCAGTGACCTTTGAGCAGTGTATAAATGTACAGCATGACTCTGAACAACAACGGAACATTTCACGATCTATTTTAAGGGTTTTTTATTCATTAAGAAACGGCTTAATGAACATTTATCTGACGCACGGCCTCAAGTACCAGCCTCAGTTAGGAGTAGAACCTGCAGAATCTGGAAGGAAAACCTCCATCAGGACCAAAACCAAAATGGAAAACCTCCACCTGGACAAGAACCAGGAAGGAAAAACTCCATTAAAGCCAGAACCAGGAAGGATGGGAAGCCATAACTCAGTGCTGGGAATGAGGATCTCTGCATCAGGTGGTTCCATAGTGTGAAATGTGGAGTGATGCATCAGAGTGTGGACCAGTGTGGATCTTCTTCCACACCTCTGGCGTGCAGATCTCTGGCAGCATCATCTGCTTCAGAACAAACATCTGAACTTCTCAGCTTGACATGTTTGAGGTCATTATCCACTGCAGCCAATGCAACGAACATCTGGCAGAAAATGACACGGCTCTTTTCTAGAAAGTCCGTCACAAAACCTGGAGACCATCATTGGTTCTTTTCCATCAAAACAAATGTGTGTGATTATAAATATTAAGCCTGGTATCTGAAATGTTTAAACTTGCGCTTTCATTTGCAATGTTAAGTTAAAAATGTGTGTTTTCCTTGTCACACCAAGGCCACGGAGTAACAGCTGGACATTCCAGATGCATTTATACCTGAATCAGGAATGTCACAATGTCCTGCATAAGTCATATTCATGGTCAGAAATGCAGGAAGCTCAGCTAGAAAGGCTGCCGTAGACTGCATGTTCACCTTGGTATGAACAAAATCTACTTCCAATGTTGCAACGTCTCCATGTTGGTAGATCAAGAGTGAGCTAAAAACGTGTCCACTGTGACATTCACATGCGGATTAACAGGTAAAATAGATCAAAATAAAATAAAAAGGGAGACTTACAGCCACTCAAAAGCTACAAGCTTGTCTGACCCGCGTATTCCTCAAAGGCTTTCAGCATCCAGGAGGCAAGTTGTCCACGGCAACCACTGCAAACACAAACAGCCAAGTTAGAAACAACATCCTAAACAGTTTTACACGCATAAACCCAAACCAGTTCAACACACAATAAGACTTTTATGAAAAAGTTTTGCCGCTGATGCAGCAGCTGCCAGTCTGCCTGCTCCTGTTTGGAACGGAAGTCGTTCCTGTGTGTCGGATTCAGTGACAATGAACAATTCTGATTCTGATTCTGATGTTGATGCCGATTCTGATTCTGATTCTGATGTTGATGCTGATGCTAATTCTGGTCATAATCTTGATCCTGATTTGTATTCTGATCATGATTCTAAACCTAATTCTGATTCTCATCTTGATTCTGATTCTGATCCTGATCCTGATGCTGAACCTGATCCTGATTCTGATTCTAATTCTGATTCTGCTTCTGATTCTGATTCTGATTCTGATTCTGATCCTGATCCGGAACCTGATTCTGATTCTGATTCTGATCCTGATCCGGAACCTGATCCGGAACCTGATCCTGATTCTGATTCTAATTCTGATCCTGATCCTGAACCTGATCCTGATTCTGATTCTAATTCTGATGTTGATGCCGATTCTGATTCTGATTCTGATTCTGATTCTGATGTTGATGCTGATGCTAATTCTGGTCATAATCTTGATCCTGATTTGTATTCTGATCATGATTCTAAACCTAATTCTGATTCTCATCTTGATTCTGATTCTGATCCTGATCCTGATGCTGAACCTGATCCTGATTCTGATTCTAATTCTAATTCTGATTCTGATTCTGATTCTGCTTCTGCTTCTGCTTCTGCTTCTGATCCTGATCCTGATCCGGAACCTGATTCTGATTCTGATTCTGATTCTGATCCTGATCCGGAACCTGATCCTGATTCTGATTCTGATTCTAATTCTGATCCTGATCCTGATCCTGAACCTGAACCTGATTCTGATTCTAATTCTGATCCTGATCCTGCTTCTGCTTCTGCTTCTGATTCTGATCCTGATTCTGAGCCTGAACGTGATTCTGATCCTGATTCTGAACCTGAACCTGATTCTGATCCTGATTCTGACAGGCAAAATACAGGCCACTCAGATAAATACCTGTTGTGTCATTGTAATGAAAAACATGGATACATTTTTGGAAGTTCCTTTAATCCGTTTTGTAGGGACAGCATTCAGTCTCACCTGTTCTCACCTGAGTTGATCATGACGCCACATTTAACAAGCAAACTGTATGCTTTTTCTCCCTTTTAATAAAAAAAAATTAATGTAATGTAAATTTCTCCCTATAAGTGATTTAACATCATTTGCAAAGATAAAGTCAGATGTTTGTAGGTGTGTTTGCGTGTAACTTGGACTGGTTGTATGTATGTAATACACAGCCTGTAAACTAAACCATTTCGTGCTGCTTGCAAATGTGTTTACATGCACACACAGATATCTACAATTACATTCACAAAAATGGCATATGCACAAATGACATAAATGCAGAAATATCATTCTTTTACTCACAAATTTCTAAGCCTTTCTTCATAAATCTAAAAAAGGATCCAGTACAGATCATCAAATATGTGTTCAGGAATCCCATTGTACCCACAGGTCAGTTTACACATGCATGTGCATGTTTTGAGTCTCTTAATGCTTCCAGGACGCTGCGTTTATGTGCTGGAGGAAATCTGGGTCATATGAACTTCTCAAGTAATGGATGGATGGATGGATGGATGGACAGATGGATGAATGACAGATGGATGGATGGATGGAGAGATAAATGGACGGATGGATGGATGATGGATGGATGGATGGATGGATGGATGGATGGATGGATGGATGGATGGATGGATGGATGGACGAATGGATAGACAGATGGATGGATGGATGGATGGAAGGATGGATGGATGGGTGGATGATGGACGGATGGATGGATGATGGATGATGGGTTGATGATGGATGGATGGATGGATGATGGATAGAAGGATGGATGGACGGATGGATAGAAGGATGGATGGATGGATGGATGGATGATGGATGGATGGATGGATGGATGATGGGTGGATGATGGACGGATGGATGGATGATGGATGATGGGTTGATGATGGATGGATGGATGGATGATGGATAGAAGGATGGATGGATGGATGGATGGAAGGATGGATGGATGGATGGACGGATGGATGGATGATGGGTGGATGATGGACGGATGGATGATGGATGATGGGTTGATGATGGACGGATGGATGGATGGATGGATGATGGATAGAAGGATGGATGGATGGATGGAAGGATGAATGGATGGATGGATAGAAGGATGGATGGATGGATGGGTGGATGATGGACGGATGGATGGATGGATGGATGATGGACAGATGGATGGATGATGGACGGATGGATGGATGGATGGATGATGGATGGATGGATGGATGGAAGGATGGATGGATGGATGGATGATGGATAGATGGATGGATGGATGGATGATGGACGGATGGATGGATGATGGGTGGATGGAAGGATGGATGGATGGATGGATGATGGGTGGATGGATGGATGATGGACGGATGGATGGATGATGGGTGGATGATGGATGGATGGATGGATGGATGATGGACGGATGGATGGACGGATGGATGGATGATGGATGGATGGATGATGGATGGATGATGGACGGATGGATGGACGGATGGATGGATGATGGATGGATGGACAGATGGATGGATGATGGATGGATGGATGGATGGATGATGGACGGATGGATGGATGATGGATGATGGGTTGATGATGGATGGATGGATGGATGATGGATAGAAGGATGGATGGATGGATGGACGGATGGATAGAAGGATGGATGGATGGATGGATGGATGATGGATGGATGGATGGATGATGGGTGGATGATGGACGGATGGATGATGGATGATGGGTGGATGATGGACGGATAGATGGATGGATGGATGATGGATAGAAGGATGGATGGATGGATGGAAGGATGAATGGATGGATGGATGGATGGATAGAAGGATGGATGGATGGGTGGATGATGGACAGATGGATGGATGATGGACGGATGGATGGATGGATGGATGGATGATGGATGGATGGATGGATGGATGGATGGATGGATGAAAGGATGGATGGATGGATAGATGATGGATGGATGGATGGATGATGGGCGGATGGATGGATGGATGGATGGATGGATTGATGGATGGACGGATGGATAGAAGGATGGATGATGGATGATGGACGGATGGATGGATGATGGATGATGGGTTGATGATGGATGGATGGATGGATGATGGATAGATGGATGGATGGATGGATGGAAGGATGGATGGATGGATGATGGATGGATCTTTCTGAATAAATAAATCCTCTGTAGACGTTTTGAAATAAACATATAAACTATTTTACTAAAAACTACATTTTATTGAAATAACAATCACCATGAAATAATTCCAGTATTTTTCATTTAAAACAGGAAATTTTATGTATTTTTACAATTTTATGTCATTTTACATCAAACCTGTAATTTAGCTCTTTCTGTGGGCTAGCTGGTATTTCCCCGTATATTAAAGCAACAAACTGTAATATTACAGATCTTTACAGTGTACTAAATATCTCAGGTCAGCTCTGGGGCCTGATGTAGTTTATCAGAATAAATACAATCCAATGACCTCTTTTATGTAAACTGTTATTCAAACATTTTATGATACTAATGATGTCATTGTTGCATGTTAGCGTTTATTTATCTTTTCTTTCTGTGTATCAGATAATTCAGTAAAGATCTTCTCTCTAACAACATCAGGTGTTATCTAACGCTGTGTGTGGTGACGCCACATGGCGTTCTAAACGTTACCTGCGTTTAACAGCATAAGCTGAAGTCTTACAGCATCAGTGATTGTTGCAACGTGACAACACACTTCAGAACCGATCCTTGAATTGTCAGATATAATATAATTTGATCCAACAGTGACCTTTACATTAAATAGTGAAAGAATGAGAACAAGATGCGGGAAGAATGGGATATATCCAGCATCAGAAGGAAAACGGGTATTTTTAGCTGTGATGAAAAGGCCATCAAGTCCACTGTTGGACTAGTTGAAGAAGAAAAAGCTTTTTTTTTTAGGTTTTATTTTATTCTGCAGAAGAACTTCATGAACTTTGCTGGCTTTGTTTTCTTGGAGAGTAAAGAGAGGAATGCAGGAGTGTTCTGACCCGAGCAG
>NC_136627.1:4964550-5052050 GCF_933228915.1 Telmatherina bonti | reverse complement strand
ACTTTTCAAAATGTAAATGTATTTTTTTTTTTTTTAAATTCACTTCGACTGATTTATTTTACCTTACTTTATGTACTGGCTCTGATCTTTTTTTAAATTTGAAAATCTGGCCCACCTGAATATCTAATAGAGTAGCCCTGGAGTAGATGATTATTCATAAAGAAGAAGGACTGCTATCAAATCCTGTTAACTGCTAATTTTCACATATCCAAGACTCTCACCACCACCAAAAACCCAGTCCTCTGATGTTTATTCTGTAAAATATAATTCTTGTTTTGTTTTGTTTTTTTCAAATAATCTATCTTTACAAATAATCAAAGTGACATTTAAAGGTTTAATATCCTAAAAATGATTAAATGTTTGGTAGTTTTACAGGTCTGATAATGTTTAAGTGATTTCTGACAATAAGAAGAACAAAATGAAATGTTTGTTCATTTTTATAACAGTTTGTGTTGGCGAACATTTTTAGCCTCAAAGGTCACCAGATGGTGCTAAATATGGAGTAAAAAATGGCTTAAATAACAGTCAATAATATACTAAAATAGTTAAATGGTCAAAAGCTGAAGCAGTAATGGGATAAAAACACTAATTATGATTATTAACGTATCCAAAGGAAGCGGTAGAAACGACTCATTTCATGATTTATTTCTACTAAGATTCATTAGTCTCTGATAACGTTTTTTTTTAACCACACAAGCAGGCAATGAAAGAGTTAAAGAAAGGCGTTAAAATCTGATGTGATACTTCTGACAGATTATTGCTGGTTAGTTTCCTCCGCGCGGAGAACCAAACTAATAACTCTTCTGACTATTACGTTAACCTAAATGAATGGATCCAATTGGATTATACCTGCTGCCACAACTTCCAGCAAGAAGCTTCAACATAAGTGATTTACTTGTGACAGACAGGTCAGCGAGAGACTTTATTTAAAATGGAAGAATAAATAAAGTGTGTACGGTTTGCCCTGACGGAACGGGCGCTTTCTGTTTGGAGAGCTCTTAAAGACGCGGAGCAGTGTTTACGCTAGCAGACGTCTCTGCTGCACAGGCCTGTTTGATAAATAAACAGCTGAAGCTCTGGGTCTTAACTTGTGTTTTGTGTTTAGTTTAATGTCATTTGAGCGGTCTGGTCGCTGCTGTTTATGTTGAAGTGCGGGATTTGCATTGAAGTGCAGCCGAGCCTGTTCCAGTCTGTTAACCGCCTCTGTTCTGACGTACAACTGGCCAAGGTCAGCGTTCATTTTCTTGTCATTACACATGATGTTTGCGTGTGTATAGCCTCTATAATTATAGTGTATATCATCGCCATCATGTGGTTGTTGTCACATTCACCTTTAAACGTGTGCAACATGGACATATAATGCACGAGGCAGTACTCTTCAGTGCAGGCTGAAAATCAACTTAAGGTCCAGAGGCAACAAATACCTGAGTCAGACGGCACTTCTGGTGTCATCAAACGGGGATAACTGGAGCGATTCCCAGTTTAAAGTGGTTCAAATGAGGATCAGAAGCTCCAAACGCAAGAAGATGATCCTCAGGTGGAAAAGGGTGGAATGTCTTTATGATCATGATGCGTTATTAAAGGCAAAGAACTGAATGATTGTGAAATTTCAAGCAAACGGTATCGCCATCACTATCGGGATTGACGATACTTGCTCTGGATTGACTTGGTAGCGGATCGACACCAACATTTGCCGTACTTCCCAGCTCTGCCATCCTGCATGAGTCACACTGACCCACTCAGAAAGCGTCCCGACGTTCCACCAGAACCAACATTTCTTTAGTTTCATCACATTTCCAGGCTGCAGGTGTCGCACCTGTTATGAAATATTTCTGTTTGCTGCACTCAGTAATCTGCTCCAAACCTTTCTTAGTTATGTGATTTACCAATGTTACCACTAGGGGGCAGAGCAAGCAGTTTTGTGATTATTACTGAAAAACAGACGTAATGAGAGACGAAGAGTTTTTACCGAGAGGAAGACGAGCGTCAAGGTTTGCAGATGTTTTCATTACGAAGGAGACGGTTCATTTGTCTAAATATGTTCAGAAAGAGATCAGAATAAACATTAAGCTCTTTTAAACATTCAGAACTTACTATAATAATGCTGTAGATTAACTTTGATTTGAATGGACTTCAGCCCGTTTTCATCGAGCTGAAGGCTGACACACCCGCCAGATTCTGCTCTCTGCTTTTCTGCTCACAAACACACATCAACAGTTAAATATCTTTCTCAGCACTACGTCTTTTTTAGTTATTTCTGGGTTTTTTTTTTTATTGCTTTCAACTTTAATAACAAGCTAATTTTTTCCTTCTTTAAATATTTTACCTGTTTTTCATTCCTTTTAATAAAAAGCAGGAACACGCTGCTTATTACTATTCAGCATTTTTTCAGTTTACGTTCCACAAATTCTGCAAATGAATCAAAATTAAGATGTTTTGAGTCGTCAAAATATAAACCACAGGAATGCTTGAACGGTCACTGTTTCAGTCATGAGAATGAGAGAAAGGGTTTTAATCAGATCAGAACCACAGCAGAGTAAAAGTGTTGCTTCTCTACGCTGATCATTTTGGATAATTATGCTCTGATTGATCCATATTCTGCTGATAGGAAGGCTACATCTGTACTCATGCTTACAGGTTGCAGCTCTCTTCATGCTTTCTAATCTCCTACGTGGGTTGAACCAATATGAAAAATCAATAATATAATCCATATCATAATGAAAAGAAGAAAACATTTTAGAACTATTTTTATCCTGCCAGAAATCAGACACAGATTTAGCTCTTTGCTGCGGCGTTCAGGCTCTTTGTTTTCTTTCACAAGGAAAAACAAAGAAAAACAATCTTTTTTTTTCATCTTGTTTTCATTTCATGAAAAAGAGAAAAACTGATGAAATTACAGTTAATTTATATTCTGATTTTACTCCTCAAAACCAAAATGGAAAAACAGGAAATGAGTGTCTAATGAGTGATTTCATGACCCAGAGGTGCACGGCGTGCATTATTTTAAAAAATAGCATTCAAATTATAAAATAAACCCTGGAACGAGTGATACATTACAATTTACCTCATAGCAAACACGGTGAGATTAATTATTTGTTGATCCGTTTTAATCATTGGCTGATACTATTCTTTGTATTTTTCATCATTTTCTTTAAAAAAGTTTATCCAAATGATACTTTATATTTGACTCATTCTATCTGGCCTACAGACTCCTCTCTCATGACTCCTCTCCCCTCTTCTCCGACTCCTCCAGCGTGTCCTCGCCGCTGTACGACATAATGTCGAAAACAAACCAAAGAAAAGAACAACTCTACATGGAATCGTTCACAATGACGAGTCGTTTGATTTGATTCCTTCATGAACATGTCGCCACTAATGTACACATGTGAGCCGCAGTCCTGCCAGCAGAACACACGGAAACACGTGTAAAACACACAAATCATCCAGTTTCACATGTGATCCTATTTAATAAGAACAGCTGGAGGAGGAGAAACAGGTGGAGGAGGAGAAACGGCAGGTGGAGGAAGAGAAGCAGGTGGAGGAGAAACATTTGGAGGAAGGAGAAGCAGGTGGAGGAGAAACAGGTGGAGAAGGAGAAATAAGTGAAGGAGAAACACGTGGAGGAGAAGAAGCAGGTGGAGGAAGAGAAGCAGGTGGAGGAAGAGAAGCAGGTGGAGGAGGAGAAACAGGTGGAGGAGGAGAAGCAGGTGGAGAAGGAGAAGCAGGTGGAGGAGAAGAAGCAGGTGGAGGAGGAGAAGCAGGTGGAGAAGGAGAAACGGCAGGTGGAGGAGGAGAAACAGGTGGAGGAGGAGAAGCAGGTGGAGAAGGAGAAGCAGGTGGAGGAGAAGAAGCAGGTGGAGGAGAAGAAGCAGGTGGAGGAGGAGAAACACGTGGAGAAGGAGAAATAAGTGAAGGAGAAACACGTGGAGGAGAAGAAGCAGGTGGAGGAAGAGAAGCAGGTGGAGGAGGAGAAACAGGTGAAGGAGAAACAGGTGGAGGAGAAGAAGCAGGTGGAGGAAGAGAAGCAGGTGGAGGAGGAGAAACAGGTGGAGAAGGAGAAACAGGTGGAGGAGAAGAAGCAGGTGGAGAAGGAGAAACAGGTGGAGGAGGAGAAAGGTGGAGAAGGAGAAACACGTGGAGAAGGAGAAATAAGTGAAGGAGAAACACGTGGAGGAGAAGAAGCAGGTGGAGGAAGAGAAGCAGGTGGAGGAAGAGAAGCAGGTGGAGAAGGAGAAACAGGTGGAGGAGAAGAAGCAGGTGGAGGAAGAGAAGCAGGTGGAGAAGGAGAAACAGGTGGAGGAGGAGAAAGGTGGAGAAGGAGAAAGAGCTGAAGCAGTTAAAAATAAATAGGTTGAAGAGGAGGAGCAGGTGGAGTTTTCTAACTCCATCAGGAAACACGCTGAACAATCAGTCTCTTTGTTACTGATGTTAATTTGGAGACGTCTCACATCCAGCTTCAAACTCGTAACGCTCATAAACAGGCTAGCATGCAGCTAGCTTGCAGCTAACCTGTAGCTAGCTTGCAGCTAGCTTGCAGCTAACCTGTAGCTAGCTTGCAGCTAGCTTGCAACTAGCTTGCAACTAGCTTGCAGCTAACCTGTGGCTAGCTTGCAAATAACTTGCAGCTAGCTTGCAGATAGCTTGCAAATAACTTGCAGCTGACTTGCAGCTAGCTTGCAGATAATTTGCAGCTAGCTTGCAGCTAACTTGCAGCTAGTTTGCAGATAGTTTGCAGATAACTTGCAGATAGCTTGTAGCTAGTTTGCAGATATCATGCAGCTAGCTTGCAGATAACTTACAGATAGCTTGCAGCTAGTCTACAGCTAGCTATCTAGCTATTGTCCAGCCATATGGAAACTGATGCCGGACACATGAGCTGCGCTGAAACAGTTTCTGTTCAGTTTTAGCTGTAAAATTGTTTTGTTGTGGAGACAATTAGAAGTCGTCGCGCAGAATTATGGAAGCTTCACAGAAAAAAAAGAAAGATTGACAGACAATACTTTATGGCTTATTTTGCAGTTGTAAAAGACAGAATGAAAAAATCAGATGCTGTTTGTTTTTTTTCAGTGAAGAGAAGAAGCAGGTGAAGGGGACGAAAAGTTGGTCAGATTACTGCTGAAATGAAGACAGAAGAGCGATAAAGATTTAAACCTGGGAATGGTGTTTCTGTTTAGGGTCAGGGTGTCATCCTGCGCGTCACAGCGGCGCTTAAAGACGTTAATCTTGTCTCTGTAGGCCTGAATTAAAGTGAAATTTGAGATGAGCGTTCAGATGTGACACTGGAAGGTTTTATAATATGGGAGTAGTTGAGTCAGCTGATGTTGAAGCGCAGCAGAGAACCTGGAGACGGTGGAAACGGTTTCCAACCGGAACAAATGCACCCAACTGCTTGTTGCCATGGAGACTGGTTCAAACAAAAACACCTGAAATCAGTTTAACTTTCTTTATGTACATAATGTCATGAAGTCAGGAAATATTGCAATATGTGTTTATTTTTATTCAAGTGAGTTAAACTAAATAAACTTTTTCCTACTAAACTGTTTTGATTCTGATTAACAGCATAAATTAACACTGCCATAAAAGCACGATTCTGATATTCTGACGAGTCTGAGAAACATTCAGAAAAATGTTCCTCAGACTCTTGAGATCCACCTTCTACAGTGTAGAATATCATCTACAGATTCAGAGAATTGGAAGGAATCTCTGTATGCCAGGGACAAGGCTGGATGCAGGTGATCTCCTGCATTAACAGCAGACATGATTCTGTACTGGAAACCAGTGCATGGACTCAGGAAGCTTCCAGAAACCAGTGTGAACCCAGTTCAGGCTGAAATCCACACATGCAGGTTAAAGCTCCATCATATGTGAAGAGGATCCAGAAACACGCTGTCTTCTCTGGACCAAAGCTCATTTAAAATGTTCTGAGTGGAAACCTGGATGAAGATGTGGAATAGTTTGTGGACAGCATGGACGGCGTGTTCTGCAGACTAAAGAGGAGAGGGAGCATCCAGCTTGTTATCAGCCTGCATCTCTGATGGGATGGGGTTGCATTAGTGCCGATGGCGTGGGCAGCTTCCACATCTGGGAAGCTCCATCAATGCTGAAACATCTGCTCCCATCCAGACAACGTCTCTTTCAGGGAAGACCTTGCAGGTTCCACCATGCTGGACCACATCCTGCATCATCACAGCAACATAGTGGAACAGGAGAACTGGTCTGCTGCAGTCCAGTTTAACCAGTACAAACCAAGGTCCAGTAGAGGAGCTGGAATCCTGCATCAGACCAGTAAGGAACGACATTCCAGCAACTGGTCTCCTCTCTTCCAGATGTTTCCAGACAGATGCGATAAGAAGAGGAGATGCTAACGATGCTAAACATCATCCTGGAACAGATGTGTTTCTGCATCAGATTCATGTTTTCCATCAGATTATAAAACGTTTCAGTTTCATGGTCTGACATGACGTTTATCTTCTACTGGGGTGAAAAAACGACCTGATGGGATTTATACTTCATTGCATTGTAGTTTTATCTACATCTTCGGCAGAGACCTGATTGGTTTGAAGCGGTGGAAGTGCTACACTGTGTAGGTTTTCGCTGTTGATGCAGAGACAGTTCCTGGAACTTCACCAGAATGACTTATGTGTCTGCAGGCAGGGTGACTCAGGCTATTAGCAGACTATCACTCTCTCTATTTATTAGAAGACTCACATGGATTTAATGGATGGAGCAGACAGAAACCAGAGTTCATGTTATTCTGGACATGGGATTAGCGTGTATCCAGGGCCTACTGGCCGGTTGGGACAGTTAAGGCATATGGGAGTGGCCCGGTCCAGATGGGTGTGCTATACAGCCCGGAGACTCAATACCTCCCTCGCCTCCCCCCCAGTCGCAGACCAGATGGAGACCATTACAGTGTCCTGAAAGCCCAGAGAGGGCCCGAGTGAAAGTGTAAAAGGTGGGGGTGTCTGCCGCTTCTGAAATCTCTAATTACCAGAATTGTTCAAATCTTTTCAGCTTTTTTTTTTTTCCCTTCTTTTCTGGTACAAAAAGCTCCCTCCAAACACGCACTGCAAGCCCTCCTGAGACCTCCAGTAGAAAAAGCAGACAGTTTCACACAAGACAGACAGACAGAGAGAGAAAAGAGGGAAAGCAGAGCGTGCAAGGAGAGGGGAGGAAAAGCATGTTAAAGATATGCAAATCTAACTGTCTGGGGTGCGCAGCATTAACCAGCGCTAGCAGGATAGCTGCCTCTATTTTTAGTGTGCTTGTGTGTGCGTGCATGTGTGTGTGGAGGTGTGTGATGACTTCCTTAAGCCTAGGCTTTCATGTTCTAGCGAGACAGTCTGGGAGTGGAGATATGTCGGCAGAAATATTCTGCCTAATTGAGACACTTCATAAATGAAGCTGTCAAGCTGGGGCTTCAAACAGAATACGCTGGGAGGATTTCTAGGACGGCAGTGTGAAGAACTGTCTTCCTCCCTCCACACAAGCGCAGTGCAATGAAAGATTACACACTGCTTTCACTACAATCATCTGAGTTGTCAAGGATATTTAAAAAAATAAGACAAAAATAGCAGCACCCATCACATTCTCATGAAAAACAGGGGGGGGGGGGGGGTGTTTCGCTGTTTGTACACATGATCTGACGTCGCCCAATCTGGAGCAGAGGGCTTTCAGGTGGTTTTTTAAACCTGAAGTTAATGTTTCAGTCCTGTTTGTGTTCACACAGCCTCCCGTATCCTGGACAGTAGGCGTATTAGTCGTAGAGTCGTGCATTTGTACATGAGTAGCTCCGTAATGGAATGGTACCAGTATCCTGTTCATGTTCCTGTTAACACAAATCAGCCAATCACATGGCAGCGACGCACCACAGCATGAGGTCAGAGGAGAGTGGACAGACTGGTGGGAGAAGACAGAAAGACCAATAAGCACTGGTTCCACCCATAGACTGTATATAAAGAGATGGTTTATTTCTGCTGTCACCAGTAGGTTTCTGAAGAGCTGAACTGAAGCTCGGTGGGCGGTTCCTTCCATCACCATCTTAGCAGGGGCATGTGCGTCATCTAGCCCAGAAAATACAAATATGGGCTAAGAGGTGGAGCTGAGAGGGGGGCGTGAGCGTCATGGTGGATGATTGACATCGAGCGAACTCCGAGCTTTCTGTAGCTAAGAGCTAACCGAGCTAACCCGGAGATAACAGGAGCTAACCAGCTAACAGAGGTAAGCCGGCTAAAGCTAAGTCACGTTGTTAACCGGCTAAAAACCGCGGCTGTTCTACGTTCTTCTTACTTGAAGTGGGAGATCGGGTACCTGTCATTCAAAAGGACACGCCCCTAAATATGCCGAACTTCGAGATCAAATTACTTTTAAACCGACGAGTTAGAAAAAAATTCACTTTCCCCACAGTTGTCATGAAGGTAAACCTGACCTGTTAAACCTAAAATGTTTTTTGTACCAGGCTGTAAACATGTTTATTTCTGCTGGGAAGTTGGTCTTTTTAACATGGGAGTCTATTGGGATTTGTTCTGTGGATGAAGGGGGAACTGCAGTTTTATACACTTCCGCATAGGCACTTCACTTCACTTTTAACCACCGGAGGTTGCTGCTTGGTTCCACCATGATGTGCAGAACATCATCTCTAAACCCGTCCAGCCTGGAAGCAGATGGTCTCCAGCAGCAGAAGACCACAGCGGGTTCCCTCCTGTCAGTAAGAACAGCAAACTGAGGCTACAATTCACACAGACTCACCAGAACTGGACAATAGAAGATGGAGAAACGTTGCTGGTCTGATGAATCTCCAGTTCAGCTCCACATTCACATGGTAGGATCAGAATCTGCTGGAAACATCATGACAACATGGATCCATCCTGCCGTCAGGATCAACAGGATCTCCCTCCATAACCATGTCCATCCCTTTCTAAACACAGTGTAGCATCTTCTGATGGAAACTTCCAGCAGGATGATGCACCATGTCACAAAGCTCACATCATCTCCACCATGACGATGAGTTCACTGTCCTCCAACGGCCTCCACAGTCACCAGATCTACATCCATATCACACATTGTGCTGTATAGTTACAGTAACACTGTTTTCTGTCTGTACTGGAAGCAAAACTGACATGATTAGTTGTGTTTTATAGAAAAATGTCTGATTTCCTTCAGCCAGAAGGAAAAAGCAGAGATAACAGACGCATTTCTGTCATTATGGGAAGCAATGGTCTCTTGACTGATTCAGCCTCTCATTTTCTCCCCGTTAGAGCGAATGTCAGCTCTGTGAGTTAATTGAAGATGATATCTGCTAACCTTTCACAGTTTCCAGCGTAGAAGATGCACTTGAAGGCAGCATTCAGTGGGGTCTCCTTATCTGGGTCATTGTCTGTAATGTGCTTTGTTGTTATTACTGAAAAGGAAATTCCTACATTTACATATTCCAGGTTGGCAGTTCCTGTATTAAATATGGACAGTTTGCTCCTATATCTTGATTATTTTCAGGTTTTTTTACGCTTGGCTCGTGTCTTGATGCTTTTCCTCCATGTTGTTTGCGGAGCTGGACGCTTCCTCTGAAAAGCTGCGGCACGCCGGCTGCTCGGCTCTTTGTGCAGCACATGATGGAGAGGAAAGATGTTTTTCTCTGGTTTCTGTTCAGCTGCGAAGCTCTCAAAGGTCGGCTGGATTACTAGAGATGTAAAATGTTCATTCTTGTTAGAACACAATGTTGTGTGGAGAAACCTTGGCCTTGGTTGAGGTATAAAACTGTCCTGGACTCATTCAGCAGCAGCTCCTCAGCTGTCCAGGTCTCCCTGCGACGTGTTTGTACTCGGAAACCATTTGGAGCCTTTCCTGCCAAACACACCTTGCGGTGGATAATGCCGCATGCAGGGCAGCTGCCAGTCTACAAAACGCTCCTGTTTGGTTAACTTGTTAAGTAAAAAGCACATTTAGCATGAGAGGTTTTCAGAGAGGCGGGGGAAGGAGAGAAAGATGGAGATTGTTCACATTCCTGGAGCGCTGGAAGGGTGTGGCTTCCAGAAGGATGGAGACGGATCCGTCCTCCATCTTCACCCTCTGACAGGAGCAGCTGGAAGGTGACCCGACACACACACAGCAGACACTCCGAGTCTCTCTCTGACACACACACACATTAGACACTGCTGCATGGGAGGATGAGCAGAGGAGCCGCTCTCCTCTCTGATGCTTTCAGACTTCCAGCAGCCTTCAGCTTGCGGCCTTTCTGTTGTGTCTGGTGTGCACGGACCAGTTTTACTGCATGTTGGGGGGGTGTTGTCTGTGTGTGTGTCTGTGTGTGTGTGTGTGTGTGGGTGCACGCCTGATGCATAAGCATGGTGCTGTAGCAGAACAAAGGATTCTTCTGCAAGTGTCTCTTCCACAAGCACAGTGTGCGCTACATGCATTTCATGCACGCTCGTGTGTTTTCTTGCACATTGTTGTAAAAGAGACTGGAGCTGCACTTCAGAGTGTTGGCGTCCCGGCGGGGCGCAGCGTTCGCCCCGGGCCGGGCCGACTCTGGGCCTCCTGCCTTTTGGAAGACCCCGATTGTCTTGCTTTCTTTCCTCTGGCGGAGACTTTCTGCTCCGGTGAATTATCCGTCTGCAGACATTTTAGCTGATCATCAGAATGCATGAAGAAAAGAAGTGTTACAGGAAGACGTCAGTAATGATACTGGTACTGGATTTACTGACTGGAACCACTTAGCTGGACTGGATCAGCCCATTCCTCATATTTTAGGCGTTCCTACTGAGTCTCCTCCAGAGGTGGAACCGTTTCGGACCGTGTGACCGCTTCTACAAGTTTTCATCTGCAACATCTGGGATTTTAAAACAGCGCTGGCGACGTTTAGCTGCACAGAAGACGTTCCTGAGGATGGACTGCTGTGTTCTTCATCTTGCACCATGTTGTTTTTTTATGCATCACTTGTAGAATCTGAAGACTTTTGCTGTTTGCTATCAGCTGCCGTCAGGCGTCATCAGCCGTAGGTCGATGTGTCTGTTAGAGTCGCTCATTAATATTTATCAGAATACCAACAAACTGGACGATGAGCTGCGTGCACGTACTGTACACGGCCGATGTAATTCCATCGTCTGGAGCCTGCCATCTCTGCGTCCTGTGTTTGTTTGCGTTGTATCTGGTTCCAGTGCCATATGCTATCCGTAACGTTGGTATCACGTTCTGCGGCCGGCCTTCAGTAGCCTGCTGTTCTCAGGGTTCAGCTCTTCTTGTCCAAACAAAGACCTCTCTGACAAACAAAGTCCAGCGTTACAGTTCAAGATGAAAGTTTCGGGGCTGAGACTCGCATATTGTTTTACTGATCCACTTTCAACAGCGATTCGCTTCCACTGCAGCAGCGAGGAGGAGAAAATGCCTCCTTGCATCACCATGCAGTGCTATTTTCTGTTTAAAAGACATCTTACAGCTAAACTAACTGATTTCATCTTAAAGAACAATTAGATCACCTTCATTTTTCAGGAAAATGGAAGTTTTTTCACATGTAATATTCACAGAATGTGTGTAATAAACATTGTTCCTTTCTCTGATCATTAATAAGCTGCTTTGATGGAGTTCAGAGCTTGAAAATGACAATGTTGTCTGTAAAAACAGTTAAATTTGTACCTTTTTAATCACATAATTGTATATTTAAAGTAGCGTGAGTCAGGAGAAAGTTCCGGTCAGTCCTGGCTTTTTCCAGGAAAAACCTCACTGATCTGCCGACAGTAAGGCTGCAATGATTTGTCGACAAAGTTGACAATGAAAATTCATCGATGCAAAATTTCCCTGTCGACGCGTCGCGTTATAAACGTCGTAACGGCTTTGCTAATAAAACGCTGCGCCAGGCAACTTAACGCCGTTTACCAACCATGGCTTTTCAGTACGCAGAAGAACTTTAAACACCAAGCAAACGACGCAAAGCACCACAGGAAGTGCTGGGGGCAGTGTCGTCATTTTGTTTAACCAACGAAGAAGAAACTGACGGCGGCGCAACCTATTTCCAAAGTTTGGGGATATTTCACGCTAAACAAAGTGTCAAACAGGTGAAATGTGTCGTCTGCCACGCAGAGTTGGTGTCCCACGGCAACACGACGGTCATGCATGAGCATCTGGAGGGAAAGCAGCCGGAGTCATGGTTTCCAGCGTTCCAGATGGCAAAGTTAGCATTAAATCAAATCAAATCAAACTTTATTTATGAAGTGCTTTTCCAACATAAAATATGTAACTCAAAGCGCTTCACAGTTTAAAATCAGACATAAAGGAAACACACAGACAGACACATTATATAAAAAGATACCTCAACCCCCCTTTTTAGATGCATCTAAATGAGAGAGCTAAGTGCAGACGGACTAGTCGTGGAAACGCCATCCGAGGAGCCGTTTGCACCGGGGCGGTGCATTGGCAGGCACCAGCAGCACTGCACCCTATCCACCACCGCCACCCCGGCTGCAGACAGCTCCCACAACACCATTTAAAATATATAAAATGTATTAAGACACTAAATAAAGACCTAAAATATCTCTCTCTCTCTCTCTCTCTCTCTCTCTCTCTCTATATATATATATATATATATATATATATATATATATATATATATCCACATATAAATACAGATATATACACACATAAATCTAAAAATGAAATAGTAATAATCAATTAAAAGAAAATCAAAACAGAATAAGTTAACCAATTAAAACCTAATAAAAAATCAAATAAAGGCCAAACTAAAAAGGTGGGTCTTGAGCCTGCGCATTAGCGAGTAGCGCTGTGCTGTCGTTAGCTCTGCCAAAGAGCTTCTGTTTTTACCGCCGTTTATCTGTTTGTGTTCAAGATAACTCAGAAAGTTATGGAGGGATTTTCATGACATTTTCAGGAGTTGTTGGAAACGTGAAAAGGAAGAAGTGATTTAATTCTGGTGGTGATCACCGTTTGGATTCAGGAATATTGGCCCAGTTCTGCACTTTGCACACAGTTGTAAATTATGTGCAATCTGTATCTGTATTCATTTAGCTGCAGTCAAAGTGAGACACTTCCAGCTGGCAGAGTCTGTTTTGCAGAGGAGTGTACGCCACAAAAAAAGTAGGCGGAAAGAGACACGGATGGTCTTTTGTTTCAGAAAATTTGTAATCAGCTCTAACTCAAACTCTGGGGATCTTACAGGCTCAGAGACCCCCCCCCCCCCACCACCCTACCCCTTCTTAGGGTACGTTGACATGTTATTGCTTTTTTGTATCAATTAAAAAGAAGTTTTTAACTATAGTTAACAATCTTAACTTTTTGATCTCAATCACAAGTAACTATCAGGTTGTTTTTTAATGCATGCATTATAAAAAAATAAGCTTGGGAATCTGGCAATGAGAATACACAATGAACGACGTAACTTTGGCTCGTCTTTACCTAAAAAACAGGCTTTTTCAAGATGTAAATAATCATTTCAATGCAATTTTCTGAAAATTAAGACGTTAAAATATTTTTTTCATTCAGTTTTGCTTTTGAGGTAAATTCTGTACAGTTTGGATATGACACTGTAGCTAAGTTTGGATGTTTCAGAATAAATTAGTAGGAAGCTGTTAAGCTTAAATTTAACATTCAGCTGGTTCAGGAGTCGTTCTGTTAACTTCCTAAAGGACATGATGTTGTGACTGACTGGGAATCAGGGGGACATTCATATGATGCAGATGAAGAGAGTGGGGTAAAACCTACTGGAACCAGTAAAAAGAGCTGCGTCAACTGGAAGCACAGATGGTGGGCGGGACACAAATAATCGGAACTAATCAAATAATTATTTACAGATTAATCAACTAATAAAATAATCGTTAGTTGCAGTCCTTGCCAACAGTAATGTCCCACATCATGGAAGTCTAATCACTGACTGAGTTCTAACTAAACAACCAAACACCTTCCAGGATCCACCGCAGTTAGCTAACCAGCCTGGTGGCGGGCCTGACGATGCCGCCATGAGCTTGTGTTATACCCCTGAATTAGGGTAGAAAGAATCTCACGAGTGATTATTACCGCTTCCCTCATGCAGTGGGTTTATTTCAATCCAAAATACACATTTTACATAGAAAATGCAAATGAAGTCATGAACAACCAAAAGACAACTGTTTAGTTTAGCAAGGCACGTTTTGAGGTAAAACCATTATATCTCAAATAGCATAAAACCTCAATTTGACTTCATCAAACTAGCATAAAACATGCTGTAATATGTTTAAAAACTGTAAACACCCTCAAAACATTTACAATGTTCACCCTTACCTGAATTAGGGTAGAAAGAACCACAGGAGTGATTATTACTGCTTCCCTCATGCGGTGGGCTTATTGCAATGAGGAAACGGCACGCAATCCCCCAAGTGGTAGGATGAACCAATCGATCCCAGAGCAACAGGATTTAAGCCTCTTTAGCCGCTCACCCGTGCATAATGGATTAGGTTGAACAAAATAACAAAATTCTTATGAACAATGTAAGAAAGAATTAATCTTTTAGTTGTATCTAACTCTTAACTGAAATGTCTTTACTATTCATAACAAACCTTGTTGCTTCTTTTAACCGTTTTATCCCTTTTAAAATAAATCACATTATGAAATAAATCACATTATGAATTCTTTTAACCCTTTTAAAATAAATCACATTATAAAATAAATCACATTATGAATTCATTCTTAAACTGTGGTTATGGGAGAAAGGTAAGCCTATGTTATCAACCATCTCAACCATCACACTTGCTAAGCAAACAAATCCAAACGTCCGAACAAAGAAAGCAGCGTCACAAGATTTATGTTCTATATGAAAATATGATCTCAGAAATGATCAGTAGCGGCTTCCATTGTTTTAATAACACAACTTATGAGTGTCTCTCTCCGGATGTCACCATCAGCTGATATTATTACTGGATATTAAGATTTGGACAAATTTCAGTCAAAAAGGCAAGAACAAACATTATTATTTTTAATAATATTAATAATACTATAATAGAAATGATGTACATAATTGTGATGAGAATCTCCCAAAGCTGCTCTGTTGGATGTAGATCTGGTGACTGTGCAGGCCGTTGGAGGCCGTTGGAGGACAGTGAACTCATCGTCATGGAGATGATAGCTGGGCTTTGAGTGTATTTTTGTTAGCAAACCTGCAGAATAATGAGTAAAACAGACTTCCAGCTGCACAGTATAACATTATACACTAATATTGCTTTAGAAAATTAAACATAATTGGTGGTTTTATTCTCGGTTGGCATTTCACAGCAGCACAACACGCCTGTGAGACATTACTAATAACATAAATGGGATAATTCACCTGGGAATGCAAGTTACTGACAAAGCAGGAACATTACAGCGACAGAGAGGTAATGCCTCCGACTGCTCCACTTCCCCTCCTCAACACATCGTCTTCTCTTCATCACAGCAACTCTTTAGTATTCAGACAGGTGGCCACGTTTAAACGTGTTTAGGCACAGACATCATGATGTTTGACAACCAGTGGAAGTTGCTTCAGGGCATCAAGTTGGTCCATACAAACACACAAACTGCAGTACAGCGCTGGATTGAAATGAATTCATTATGTGGTGTCATGATAGGATATTTAGTGATTCTCTTTAGTTCTGGTTTCCTGTTTTGGTTTGTAGTTTTCCTTGTTTAGTTCTCTCATGTCTCGGTTCCTGTTCATTAGTTCACCTGGTTTGATTTTCTGATTTGTTTCACCTGTGTCTCGTTTCTTCTTCTGTATTTACACGCCTTGGTTTGCGTTTTCAGTTGCTGGTTCATTTTGTTAGTTCTGCCCTCACTTTGTTCATGGATTAAAATCACGTATGATTTCTGCATCCTGGCTTCCCGTCTCCTGCATTTGGGTCCACATCTCCACACCAACCAAGACAAATATCTCCCCATTCCCACCAGAGGTGGCGCTGCACTAGTATTTAGCAGAAGAGAGGACCAGACCGGCGTGAAGAAGAAAACTCTGTTTCCTCCACCTGCCAGTTAAACATGGAGACCAAACTATGGCTGTTTTGGGTTTTTATTGTGTCTTATGCAAGTATCCTGCAGAAATCCACTGCAACAATGGACGCAGTATGAACACCAGACGAGGCAGAGGACCCTTAACGCCATCGCTATGGATTTACCCACAATGCAACGCTACGCCAAATGCAGGAAGTGGCTTTTATTTATAAAAGTTTGCTTCATGTATTTCACAGGTGTCGAACTCCAGTCCTTGAGGGCCGGTATCCTGAAGGTTTTTGTCTCCTTGCTCCAACACACCCGACCAAAACTCAAAAACAGGTCGACAAGAAGCTGCTGGATCCATTTGATTCGAATCCGCTGCATTGGTAGAGGGAAACAACAAAAACCTGCCAGATACCAGGTCTCGAGGACTGGAGCTTGACACCCCTGTGTGTATTTGGTCCGCTTGAAACGGGCCAAGACCTGCGTTTATAGGCAGACCGAGTCGCTTCTTTGACCTGAATCAGAATACGTTTGGCGCGTTCACATTTCCCCAAATGAAGCGACTTTCCAAGAAAAGGCTGATGTGAAGAAGCTGTTTCACCTTCAGAATGAAGCATACATGCAACTTCCACCATTTTAAACAGACAAACCATTAAACCTGCAGCTGTGTTTGAAAGGAGCTGTGGAACCATTTGGGATAAGTAATGCCTCAAAAGCACCATAGAAGAAGACAGTAAACATGTACATAACGTTGAAGTCGTCACTTGTGGTGTTGGTTAAAGTTTAGACAAGGAAGCAACAGAAGAAATATGAGGCTAAAACTGAGAAGCAACTAGCTTAGGTTGGTAAAAAACCATCTCAAATCATGAACCAGTTAACTCTGTTTAAAGAGAAGAGTCTTTTTTTCTTTTTTCTTTTCTTTCTTCGTGATGTCATGAAAACACAAACAGAAAAGAGCTTTTAGGAGGTTTGGTGAGGTTAGGTTGCAGATCCCACCAAACCCACCTGATCAAACCAAAACCTGCAGTGAGAAGATGAAGGCTGAGGACAGCTGGACTTTCTGACAACTCAGACCAATCACATGATCTCCATTTAACCTGAAAACATGTTGACATTTTGACACATGAATCTCCTCTAAACTCCACATGTCACGGTTGGTGTGGAGATGAGGACCCAAATGCAGGAGACGGGAAGCCAGGATGCAGAAATCATACGTGATTTTAATCCATGAACCAAAGTGAGGTCAGAACTAACAAAATGAACCAGCAACTGACAACGCAAACCAAGGCGTGTAAATACACAGAAGAAGAAACGAGACACAAATCAGAAAATCAAACCAGGTGAACTAATGAACAGGAACCGAGACATGAGAGAACTGAACAAGGAAAACTACAAACCAAAACAGGAAACCAGAACTAAAGAGTAACACTAAATATATCATGACAATATTATTCTAATGGTTTGGCTGGTTTGACCAAAGTGCAGCGTGAACACGATCTCGGTCCGAAAGCCAGACTGGAGTCCCTCCCCTTCACAGACATCGGTCTGAAAGAAGCCGGCGACTCTGATTGGTTGATCTGAGGAGACTTTTGCCTCTTGTCTTGCGTCGCCGCGTTTTCTTTAAAACATTCAAAATGGTGCGTGGACGTAGCGGGAGTTTGTCTCTTTTTGCCGTAAAAAAATATTCGTTTCTAATTTAGGATTAGGTTAAAAAAGCAACAGTGAGCTGCCTACGACACCATGTAGCCTCAGGTTTATAGAGCTATACTGCAAAAACTGAAATCTAAGGAAGATTAAAAATCTAAAATTGAGTACACATATGCTTATTTTTTTTAAAGGTAAGATAATTCTTAGTTTTTCTGCCAGAGAATTCCTCTTGTTTTAAGAGTATTTTTACTTGTTTTAGGAAGTCTTGACAAGCCAAATTTTCTTGTTCTGTTGGCAGATAATTTATCTTATTCTAAGCAACATTTACCTAATTTTTGTATATTTTTTCTTGTTTTTTTAAGGCGGAGTTTTTGCAGTGTAAAACGGCACAGGTCATTCTGTTCTGCTCGCCATGTTTATTTTCTTCCGCCGCGTTCGCTCTACTGAACACTTCCAGACATTGTAGGCTGCCGCTTTACTGACGTCACGTCCGCCATAATTCTGATTTGTTTACTCCGCCCCATAAATCCGTCGATGTGAGTGAGTCTACGCCGGTGCAGCGAGAGAGTCTGGCTCGCCAGGCTATCGGTCTGCATGGACACAACTGAGCTGAGTCAGGACGGATGTGAATGCTCTCTGGGAATATTTTACTGATGTGATAAGAGGCCAATAGAAGCGGTTTAACACATAAAGTGTTTATTTATGATGATGATGATGATGATGTTGATCTTGAGCTTAGTTACAGTTTACTTCCTGTTAAATTTGCTTTAAAATGACTCAAACCCCCTCTATGGCTAAATCAACATCTGCCTTCATCCTGTCTCTTCTCTGAGCTCTCCTTATTGGATAAAACTCAGTCTTCTATCTTGTTCTGTTCCTTTCTCTCTTGCTTCTTCTCTCTTCATCTAATAAAGTTGTTTTCTTTCATTTCTTTGAGTCATAGTGTGCTGATACATGTGTGTTGATATCTAGTTGCTAGCACGTGACGTGTGAGGAAGCACCGTTGTCATGTGATGCTTTGGGCTGGTAAAAACCATCTGTAGTTATGTGTGTTTGTCAGCCATCATTATACATAATAAATGTAAGTGTGTCATGAAAACAAGGCAGAAGATTTCAGGTCAGAAGGTTACATAGTGTTGCTGTAAAGATGCTGATTAAATCTCTTATTGATAATTCAGGCAGTTTAAGTTTAATTCCTGTTAAAACTGTCCTGAACTTTCATTTTTAACCTCGACTACTGAACTTTTACAGATTTTCTCACCGTGGCACCTCCTAACAACTGCTAATCTAACATCCATCTTGCATCCTGGCTCTTCTCTTAGCTCATTCTGATGAATAAAAGTCCGTCCGCTGTTGACTCTTCTGTCATCTCTCTGTCCTCTATGTCATCTTGGATAACCAGTTGCTAGCATGAGGCGTGGTGCCATAAAACGGAAACGATGCTGTAACCTTCTGACAACTCTAGAAATCACCAGAATAAACTTCACTGCTTTGTTAAAACTAGTCAGAAATGGAGCTTTACAGCCTGAAGTTACATAGTTTTGATGGGATCATCTACTCTTCTTCACAAGAACGAGTAGCAGAAAATCTGTGGAGGTTTTGGTGAATGAACGAATCAGCTCCGCTGCTCATCAGAATCCACTTTCCTCCTCAGTTCTGCAGGAAAACTTTGCTTCTTAACTTCTTGCGATATGAGATCTGACTGGCTCATTTTTCATCTTGACAGCTTCATTAAAGCAGCCTGAAAAGGCTCAAAATATTTGTGCGTGCGTTAGTATGTGTGATCACGAACGTGGCCGCTCGTTTCCTCAGAGTGTGCTCGTGCCTGACGCCGTTTCAAAAACAGTTTTTTCTTTTTTTTCCCTCCTGCCTTTCTTCCTGGCTCTTTCACAGCCATTGTGTCTCATTCCTTCATCATCCATCTCGCCTCGCTTCATTACCCTTTACTCTTCCCATTATTTCCTCCACACATCACCTTTCCGTCAACCTTCTTTTCACTGCTTATCGTCCTCCATGCTGCTTGTTGTATAGTTTTATATTTTAATTTTGCTTTTCCCAAGTGGGGGGTGGATGGGGGGACTCTTGTTTGTCTGGTTGGTACTTTGTCTCCAGCCTTTCCAAAACACTGTCTCCTTTTGTATTGGCTGGCTGGAGCACCAGCTGCAACCCTATTGGTCGGTTTCAGCAGGTGAGACCCAGCCGAGCCACTTAATCAATGCCCTGCAGTTAGGGAGGCATGTGGCAGACACACAGCGAAGCGGCATCAGCAGCCGTCAGCACTGGCAGCTCTCCATGAAGCTAACGTGACCTTCAGACAGCAGGGGCCGGCGCTACAACACACACACACACACACACACACACTCAGTGAAGCTGCATGCATTTCACTTTCTAATCACGTTCAATCCCAAAATATCTGCAGACCACGCCCAGCTCTCCACCTCGCCTCTGCAGAGGGAACTCTCAGCTTCTCACACTGGGACTGTGAAAGCAGGCATGGACTCAGATAATGTATGCACACACACACACAAACTTAGACCGCAGAGGCTCCTCAATGCATAAAACAATAAATTCTACATGAAGATATTTCCACAGCTAGAGAAGAGCCTAATCAATCAAATCAAGGACATGTAGCAGCGTCCTCATGGTGTTTCCACCTGCAGCTTTGTTCATTTCATCCACACTATTAAAATAAGATGTTTTAGCTTGTTGATGTTCTCCTGTGATGCTCAAACAATTAATATTCCTTCGTCACCAAAATCAAATTTCTTTTTAGTTTCAGGCAACATGAAAGCAGAAGCAGCAACTGTTTTAGTTCCAGATCGGCACTAATGCAACCCCATCCCATCAGAGATGCAGGCTGATAACAAGCTGGATGCTCCCTCTCCTCTTTAGTCTGCAGGACACGCCGTCCATGCTGTCCACAAACTATTCCACATCTTCATCCAGGTTTCCACTCAGAACATTTTAAATGAGCTTTGGTCCAGAGAAGACGGCGTGTTTCTGGATCCTCTTCACATATGATGGAGCTTTAACCTGCATGTGTGGATTTCAGCCTGAACTGGGTTCACACTGGTTTCTGGAAGCTTCCTGAGTCCATGCACTGGTTTCCAGTAGAGAATCATGTCTGGTTTTAATCCTTCCGATTGTAATTCGCCATTTTTATTTTACCTCTTCTGATCTTTGTCAGCCTAATAGCATAATTGCCTAAGTCATATATTTAGGTTTTACAGGCAGTGATGCAGTGAATCAGCCATACAGGCACGGTAAACTGACTATTTATACAAAATATCTTCATTATTTTTTAGTTTTTTTTATTCTATTTGTATATTTTGTCACACACACAAACTGCACCTCTTTTCTGCATTTCTTCATGAACCAAATGTGCACCAAACATGATGTAACATAAATGAAATATATCAGTAATATTTTAAACCTGGGACAAAGTAAAACTTCACATTTTCCAGACATGTTGAACGGAGACTACACCTTGTTGCTCCACAGTTACTGCAGTGCTGCAGGAGGAGGCCAAGGTACCCAACTCTGGACCTTCAGTCTTGTCTTGTGCATACAGAGATTCCTTCTGTTTCCCTGAATCTGAAGGTATTGTATGAGACACTGTAGACGGTCAAAGGAACATTTTTCTGAAAATTGTTCTATGTTTAGACCCAGTTTGTCTCAGACTGGTGAAGTTCTGTCCATCTTTCCATCTGAGAGACTCTGCCTCTCTGACATGCTCCTGTTATACCCGTCATGTTACCGACCTGTTGATAATGAACCTGATTATATTTAGCGTTTCCAGACGTTTGTGGCTCCTGTTCCAGCTGTTTCCAGGTGTGTTTCTGCATCAGAGTCATAAAAGATTTTCTCTTCTACTGGGAAGAAAATATGACCTGATGACATTTATAAATCATTTATTCTTACTCACACACAGACTTTCTGTGGCGGTGGCGTTGTTTAGCATTGGAAAGAAAAATATCATAGTGTAAATTTTAGTAATTTGTTTAGTGATCAAGCATCAAATAGAATTTAAAACTAATTGACAAAAGAGAAATAATCAAAGTGATTGGAGGTAAATAATAAAAACACGTGCTGTACAGTTAGCGACCTCCTCCCCTCCCTTCCTGCTTCTCTTTCAACATCTTGTGCGCCTCTCTAACCCCTGACCTCCCATCATCCTCCCACCCTCCTCCCTCCTCCCATCTCATGAGCTCCTTGCAAAGCCGGGAGGCCCCCCACATCGTGGACCTATTAACAGACCCTGTTTCACTGTGATGATGCTTCTCCTTATGTCTGTGCAGCTGCTGCAGTGCTGAATAGGGAGGATAAATCTGGGATCCTCAACATCCGCCTCATTGTTTCACTGCCATTCTCTGCTGTCGTGTGTGTTAGACAGGAGAAGGGGGAATCATGCCCCCCCAGTGATAAATAGCTTCATCTTTAAAAAAAAGAAAAGAAACTGTTGGAAACATCTTCAATTATTAAATTATCACATTCCTTAGAAATGAACCAGAAGGCTTCGGTACAAAGAAAGACATAAAACAAAAGTCCGACATGGAGATGATCTCATCCCAGTCTGCACGATGCTTTTACTATAAAACAAACTCGTCTCTTGTTTTTTGGACCTTTTTGTTTGTGTGAGCATCAGGGCCATGTGTCCATAATGGGACAACAGTCAGCTGCTACAGTGTCCATCTGTCAGCAGCTGTATTTATAGACTGATGAATACAGGATTCCAGCAGCTGCATTACACAGTAATAAACACAGAAATCTCTCAGACTCTCTCAGCGTTTAAAACGTCTGCAGCGTCACTTTGATTAAAGCAGATTTAAACTTGGTGTACGGTGCGAGTAGCAAAAGTTTCAACACTTATTTTAGTCTGAACTGATGCAGAACGATACTTACGGAACAAAACTATTTATATTCCTCATGTAGTCTAAAATATGATCTGGTGAACAGTTTGTCAGTAGAGACATGATGGCATCCGCGCTGCAGATCAACACTGACGGCGGCAACATCAAGGCCCAGTGGGCATCACACCATCTGTTGCTAAACTCTCTCACACCTCCCTGAAGGTATTAAATGAAGGATAACTGTATAAAGTATCTACCACTTTTACCCAAATTCCACCAGCATTTCAACGTCCTCAAAAGACGAGGACATTCCTGTCTGCTGCTGAAACCTCACACCCCGTCCCTCTATCATACAAGATTTTAATGTTATCATGAGAGGTTGTGTGTTTCTTCTGCACTCCTGTCTTGTGTGATAACTGATAAATAAATAAATAAATAAATAAATAAATAAAGAATAAAACGTTGATTTTTGAGCAGGTTGGATGTCAGAAAAATAATTTGATAAATAATAATAAAAATGTAAACTATCATAATAAATTTACAGTTAAAACCTTTTACTTTACATGAGATCTTTTGTTTTATTTAGGCTTTTTAATGTTCATTAAAAGACTAACATGTTTAATAATTATATAAATTCAGTCCAGTAGTTCACCTTCATTGCTAGTCTCAGGGACTTGAACCTGTGTCCCCAGTCTCAACTTTAATCTCTCGGTCAACACTATTTATAGGGTTATAACAGTATTTTTATTCAGATTTTTGGTATGGACCATTTTGTTCAGAACAGAGATGTACCGAGTTACCACACCAACGATTACCGGCTTCTCACTATAGCTACAGCCTCCAGCTAGTGGACGTAACGCCTAGCGGATGTTAGCGTCACTCTGTATTACGGCTAGCAGATCTTACGGCTAGTGAACATTATTGCTAGTGGATGTTACGGCTAATGGATGTAATGGCAACAGGAGGTTATAGATAGACATTATAGCTCGAGGATGTTATAGCTAGTGGACGTTGTGCCTCGTAGACATTGTCGCTATTGGACATTACAGCTAGCGGATGTTATGGTTACTCTACATCAGGCCTCTTCAAATGGCGACCCACGGGCCACATGCAGCCCAGAACCAACTTCTATGTGGCCCAGTTTATGCAAAAGAATGACCTTCAGTCATTCCTTTGCTGATTAAGTAGCCTAAAATCCTACAGTTGTGCAGACCTTGAATGCAACACTTGGTTGCCTAGCAACATTAACCCCAGCGTGTGTTGTTGTGTTTTGAAGTTGTAAGAGTAGCGCTAGAAAGCATGTCGCTCTTTGTCCTAAAACGCAAAATTGACAACGAAAACCGCAGATTTAACCCCACCTGGATTGATAGGTACTTGTTTATTTTTCCGTCACATTCGAGCGCCAAACCGATGTGTTTAATATGCAATGAGTGTGTGGCAGTGTTTAAAGATTATAATGTGAAGAGGCAACACATCAAGAAGTTTAGTTTGACATGAGAAAAAATGCCTCTGACTGGAATTTTCATTACTTTATTTTGTGCATTTGCCCTTGTCATGTGGGACTGAATTCAAAATAGAAAACTTAATAAACTACTTATTTTTAAAAATGTAAACGGGTCTTTTTTAATTTATTTATTTTTACTGGCTCTGAACATTTTTTGTATTCGTAAATCTGGCCCATCTGAATATCTAATTGAGTAGCCCTGCTCTACATTATGGCTAGTAGACCTTATAGCTAGTAGATGCCATGGCTAGCAGACATTATAGCTACTGGACGTTACAGATAGTGGACGTTGTGCCTCGTAGACATTGTAGCTATTGGACATTACAGCTGTTTGACATTACAGCTAGCAGATGTTATTGCTAGCGGATGTTATGGTTACTCTACATTATGGCTAGTAGACCTTATAGCTAGTGGATGCCATGGCCAGTGGACATTATAGCTACCGAAAGTTACAAATAGTGGAGGTTATTACTTGCAAATTTCATGGTTACTGTATATTATGGCTAGCAGATGTTACAGCTGGTGAAAGTCATGGCTAGTGGATGTGGAAATTACAACTAATGGACGCTATAGCTACTGGATGCTATTGCTAGTGGATGTTACAGCTGGGCTAGAGGGGGTCATAATTAGCAGATGTTTTAGCCAGTGGATGTCATGGCTGGCAGATGTTATGGCTCATGATAGATTTAAGGAAAAACCAGAGCTTTAAAATTCTCTTCCATCATTGAAATCTCCCATTTGGGGGAATTTTGGCCTCCCAGTGAAGTATGTAAATGGACAAAGACAAGTGGATAAGATGAAAGCAGTATGCCAGTCTTGTCCCATGCTTTGTTTCAGATCTAATCCCCCTGTTCAAAAGAAAATACAGAGTTTCTGAGACTCCAGAGTGGAGCCAGAACCAGGACTATAATGGTGTATGTGTACTTCAGAGGGGAAACAGACCTTTAGTGAGATCACCTGTTCACAGGTGAGGGGTGATTACCCATTAATGGACAGATGGACAGATAGGTGTACTGGTGTCACTTCTAAACCCATCAGGATAAACTGATACTGATACTATGTTTGTACTTAAACTCTGTATTTATAAAAGCATTCCAGTACTGCTGAACCTGATACCAATTTTTTGTTTAACACATTAACACATTAAGACACAAAGTCACTACTCATGCATATAAAAAAATCTGAATGTGGCATTATTCTGGTGAGGGAAGCTGATTTTGGGCACATAGGCGGCTTGTCACAGCTGTGAAACAAATCCAGCAAAAACTTCTTTATCCTTCTTTTTTCTGAAGATTCTGACAGTTTTCCAGGCTTATATTTAGAGGATGCTGCAGATGAAACATCTGATATATCACACATTAAAAACTCTGTCGTCCATCTGACTCTCTAGTCCACACTCCTCACCAGTAAACTGTAATTGGATTTAAGTACTCATATAAAATGGAAGTACCTGTACTTGTACTCTGTTGGGAAAAAAATGTGGTTTTAGTGCATCCCTAAAGGATGCTGTTTAAATTGGAGGCTGGTGTTGCCATGGTAACAGCATCACGTTTCCTCCATTTTGGACACAAAACAGATGCTGCAGAGTGTGTTTTGTAAGCCTGTACTGACACACACTCTGTGCTGATGGGCTGTAAAACACACTCTCCCTGAAGGCAAGTTGGTTTTGAATGGCACTCAATATGGTTGACATGACACAGGGATGAAGCTCAGAGTTTAAAAGTATTGTAGCCTTTGGGTATTAACTTTAAAGTAAGACCTGCTGAACTATGTAGTTTGTACCAAACCTATATGAAAAATCTTGAATAACTGACCTGGACACCAGATATCCTGTGATCACCTGATGTGACCACTTCAGCTTCACAGTTAATAACTTGAACTGAATGATTTGGCTGAAAGCTCAACACCTGCTGAAGTTACAGAAACTCAGGGAGACATGAAAACAAGACTATGTATGTAAAGATTAACAGCTCTATCATTCTGTTTGGCAGGGTGATGCATCATAAATAGCACACATTAGTGATCAAGCAGTAGGAATGATATATGTTCATTAACCAGCCCAAGATTAAGCCTGTAATTCTCCTCCTAGGCCTAAATGATGACTGATAATATGTAATAATTAGTCTGTCTTTACCATTTTCCAATTAATACATCATTCTCAAACCAGATGGAGCACAAAACAAAAACCTCACGGTGCTGGAAATTTAACACATGCTCAATATTTGAACAGAATGTGCCACAAAAGTCTTCCAGGGTGAGTTGGCTGCTAGCTGCTAGGCTGCTAACTGGAACAACGGCATAGCTGAGAGGGCTGCTAGTTGAGAGGGCTGCAAGCTTAGAAGATGCTAGCTTAGAGGGATGATAGCTTAGAAGATGCTAGCTTAGAGGGATGATAGCTTAGAAGATGCTAGCTTAGAGGGATGATAGCTTAGAAGATGCTAGCTTAGAGGGATGATAGCTTAGAAGATGCTAGCTTGGAGGGATGCTAGTTTAGGATGCTAGATACAAGGAGGCTAAATACCAAAAGCCCAAATCAGAATAGAATCAATAAGTTAGCTGATGAGAATCAGCACCTCCAAATCTGAGACCATGGTCCTCAGCCGGAATAGGGTGGATTGCCCTCTCCGGGTCGGGAGTCAGGTCCTGCCTCAAGTGGAGGAGTTTAAATATCTCGGGGTCTTGTTCACAAGTGAGGGAAGGATGGAGCGTGAGATTGACAGACGGATCGGTGCGGCGTCTGCAGTAATGCGGGCTCTGCGCCGGTCTGTCGTGGTGAAGAAGGAGCTGAGCCAGAAGGCGAAGCTCTCGATTTACCAGTTGATCTACGTTCCTACCCTCACCTATGGTCATGAGCAGGGCCCGACCGATATACCGGCTGGCCGATATTATCGGCTATCGTATATGGGGGTCCAGGGTGATATCGACTATTGGTAAAAAATTGCCAATTTTTTATTGATTTATTTTTGTCATGTTTGTTTCTGAGACTGCCAAGTTAAAAATGTAATTGGGCTCCTTATCCAGCAAATGGGCGCCATCTGCTGGGTAAGGTCTTGTGTGAAGGCCTAATGGAAGTACAGAGCCTGTCCTGAGGAGGCGTGGAGCTACCAGGACAGAAAAGCCATGAGCAGACTGACTGAAACAAACTTATAAATAAAAAAAATATATATATAATTTCATGTTGTTTGTCTGTTCCTGCATTTCAACATTTTCCAGGTAGCTTTTTCATGCAGCTGACAGAAAACACAACTTTAGAATGAATGATAAACAAACTATAAACTGGATTTCTTTTTCTGTGCTTGTGGTCCATGTGTGAATCAGGATATGTTATAAAGCAGAGCCATCTGGAATATCAGGCTCTTTTATGTATGGTGTGTCACCACGCCACAGTTATGGAGGTCTTAGTAACAAACACAGCTGGTAGACCACCGGCATTGGTGATGTCTACCAACCCCCCCCCCATGTACAGTTCACGCTCCCACAAAGTGTACAGTATAAGACGCATAACTTACAGACCCCTGGTGTCACCTGGACCAGGTTGGTTGTGGTGGCAGCATCTAGGGAAAAGAAGATAAAACATTTAGGTGATAATTTTACCAAAACTTGAAATATTTTACAGATGCGGCTCAAAAGAACAGCAAGGCTTCACAAAAAATGAACAAAGTCCGCAAACTTATAACTGTAACACTTTTCTTTATTTATAAACTGTAGAAGATGATGGAATCTGTTGTGTTGTTAACTTGATATTATTCACTAATAAATATTTTCCCTGCGAAAGCGTTAAAACATAGTTGATATTATGGGGTGGGAAGGGCGTAAACAACAACAACAACAACAAAAAAAAAGCCTGTAGCACTTCATGGAAGGACCTGCGTCCAACTGGACAGTCCACCAGCACCTTCCTACCATGTCCTCTACTGTTTGATTTCCTGCTTGTGTTGTTCTCACTCATATGTAAGTCGCTTTGGATAAAAGCGTTGCTAAATGACTGTAGAATAGAATAGAAAGTCTAAGATATGGTGTTTGAGGGATGAAACAACAGTGTGTGTTCAGTCAGAGGCTTCTACAGGTCTGCTGGAACACAAAGATCTTTGTTCTATTGGGTGTTGGTTTATAATCCCTTTTTGTCCTGTCTGGTTTCATGTTTTATTTTATAGTTTTTCTCGTGTTTTGTCTTTGCTTCATGTTCATTAGTTCATTAGGTCACCTGGTTTATATGCCCCTTGGGTTCATTTCCCATTGCCAGTTATTTTTTTTCCATTTAATGTCTTATCAAACTATATTCCTGCACCAGTCTGTCTCCCACCTCATCAACCTGAAACTGGGTCTTCCTCCTCCACAGAACCAGACAGAATGACCTGGCAATGGGAACAGGTGAGCTAACAGGGAGCAGGTGAAGTTGATAAATAAATTAAAGCAGGTTTACAACTGAACGGCAGGCAGAAAGCAAAACAGAATACACCAGTAGAAAAACTACAGAGCATGTGGCACCATCACGCTCCAGAAAAACGCTTGAATGTCTTTTAATGATTATTTATTCCTAATAAAAACAAACAAAAATCTACAACATCAAAGTTCCCTTCAGGAGATTTCTTTATGATAGATGCTGTATGTGAACATACTGTTGAGGTCTACCTGCTGATTATTAACATGATCAGCTGAGCTTTCTGGCTTCATTCAGGACAGCGTTCCTCAGTCCTGGTCCTGCTTGTTTCACATGTTTCCCGACTCCAACACACCTGGCTCAGACTTTGCAATCCTGATAATGAACCGTTCAGTTTATGTGGTGTGTTAAGGTACAGAAACATGGCGGAGGGTCCCGAGAGCCAGAAGCACAAAAGAAGAGCAGCAGACTGATGATGTCGGAGCAAAAGACGTTTAGCTGCATCAAACACCAACTCAAAACGCTTTCTGTGTGAACCATGGCTGGCTGAACGTGCACACACACCACCGGCTTCTGGTCGGATCGCGTTCAGATGCAAAACGTTTGAAAACAAAAAAAAAGAGAAGCAAGAAAACACCTGAGTTTACAGGAAGTCGGTCTTCAGTTGAATATTTACATCTGATCTGAAACAAACTGTGGAAGATGATGATCCAACACCAGTAAACCTTCCCAGTTTACCACAGGTTTAAGCTTTTTTTTACAACAATTAGGATTTTTTTTTAAGATTCCACTTTGAAGCAGGAAATATTTACAATAACTTATTTCACACATGATTTACATGCAGTTTTTTGGTGAGTTTGACGCAGTAAACGGCGAACACCGAAGCTCGGCTGAGCCTTAAGATTCCCTGACGTGAGCTGAACATCTGGAGCGAAAGGAAAGATGTTGGTCTCTTTGCTTCCTTCTAAAAGAAAGAGCGAGGTTCTGATGAACCCTCATGTCTGAGGTGGAGTTGTTGACAGGGTGCAGAGAAAGCACGGTGGATGAGCAGTGAAGGTCCCCTTCAGCAGGGCTCCGAACACCCAGCTGCTCCTGCAGAGCTGCACAGCTTCACCCTGCTGGCTGCAGATGTGATGGGAGGCCATGTGCTGCTGGAGCAGAGCAGCCATTTAACCAGACTTATACCAGGAATATTCTCATCTTTTTTCATTTCCAGTGTCGGAGCTCTCCTCTGAGCAGAGAAAGCCCTTCCAACCAGCGGCGAGTTGTTTACAGTGTGGAGATGGCGTTCACCACGACCGCTAAACGTCTGTCCCTCATCCTGGTGTCTCGCTGTGGGAATGATTCATGCCGCTGCACATGCTCAGTCTGCTCTGCTTCACTGCTAAATGGTCAGAACTCGGCTCCGAGGTGTTTAAAGGTTGGCAGAGACCAAAAGGAGGTGGGCGGGAAGGAGTTCATCCCGAGTTGGAGCTCGGCAGTGATGTAACCGTGGACGACGGCTGTGCTGCAGTCAGTGTAGGAGGCCGTATCCTCAGACGACCTCGGCTCCCTCCCTCCTTCCTCTGTCTCCCTTTCCTCTCCCGTTCTCTCCTCTCATCATGCAGGTGTCATTTATCTCTGCACCACCCATCTCATACCGACTACAAGCTCCCAGCAGCCATTTCTACCCCCATCCAGAGGGTGAGATGCTCCTCTCTCCTCCCGCTGGCTGTCAGTCAGCATCCCTCTGCAGCAGAGGAAAATCTCCTGCTACTTTCACTTCCGCAGGATTCTGCCTGCATGAAGACAAACCGTTGGTTGATGGTCCGTCCACACAACTCAGCCTTTCCCTGCACCGGTTCATCACCTCCCCTTCCTCCTCATCACCTCCCCTTCCTCCTCTTCACCTCCCCTTCCTCCTCATCACCTCCCCTTCCTCCTCTTCACCTCCCCTTCCTCCTCATCACCTCCCCTTCCTCCTCATCACCTCCCCTTCCTCCTCTTCACCTCCCCTTCCTCCACATCACCTCCCCTCATCCTCCCTGCCTCCTCTTTACCTCCTTACATCCTTCCTTCCTCCTCTTTACCTCCTTCCATCCTTCCTGCCTCCTCTTTACCTCTCCTCTTCCTTCCTGCCTCCTCTTTACCTCTCCTCTTCCTTCCTGCCTCCTCTTTACCTCTCCTCATCCACGTTTCCTTTTCTGCTCCGTCCTTTTCGTTCCATCTGGGCTGAATATTGTCAGATCATTTAAAACCCTATCATGGATGCCTCCATGTTGGTGTGTGTGTGTGTGTGTGTGTGTGTGTGTCTCCTTTCCCTCCTTCTCTCTCTGACTGATGGAGGGTGGGGTAATCTGCACCGGTTGCCATGACACCAGACAGCCCTTGCTTGGCGAAGGCACGTAGCTTCCTCTCTGCTCTATTTCCCTGGAGCCCTCCACTCGGGAGTGTGTGTGCATCTGTGCCCGTGTGTGTGTGTGAGTACGAATCTGGGGGAGTCGTATATGATGCACAGAGCTGAATGGAGCAGAGCAGGGAGATAGTTCCTCTCACAACATGCTAAATACAGAGAAGAGGAGGGAATTCAGCAAACAGCATCCATCTGGAAGGAAATTAGAGGTTTTCTTCGCAAATATTTTCAATAAACGATTTCTGCTTCTTGTGCTGAATTACAGTCAGTGCTTATGAAGTGGACACCCTGGGACCCACTCAAGGACCCCGACACGTCCAGCAGAATGCATTTACTTCATATGCTGACCACAAATCTTATTCCACGCGCCGGGTCATTTCCCTTCTCAGACATTTTTCATTTTCATTCAATCTCACTGCTGAGAAACCTAAAGCATGGAAAACACACACAGTCCCTCCGGGCACCTGATGCAGAGCAGGTGTGAATAAAAACACTTGTGCTGAACACTTCATGCACACTAAGTTGGAAGAATTAAACCCAACCAAAAATGTGTGTTTAAATCAGTGCAGCTGATATGAGTTGACTTTATGCTGCGTCCGTTTCAGACACATTGTTTTGCTTTTTCATTTAATACTAAAGGTTTAACTCCTCCAGCAAATAGCTGCTGCGATGCAATCACTTTTCTTAGTCTCAGAAGGCAATTACATAGTTTTGAAGCACTCTCCTTGCAGCTCTCGGAATCCTAATAAAAGTGTCCATGCCAGCTCCAATCCATCTATCTATCTCCAGATTCCTGCCTGGATGAATAATTTAGCAGGCTATATTTCCAGCCATCTGCTTCCCTCTCTTCCTCTCTCACTCGCTCGCTCATCCCTTCATCATTCTTCTATCTCGATGAAGTCTCTTGGATCACATTCTACTTTTTTTTCTTGTGGTCGCTTGTGGACGTTGATGGGCTTTAACCTCAAAATCTTAATTAAAAATGTGTTTTTTTTAATGTAATTCTTCTGCTGTTCTGACCGCTAATACCCAACTCCCAGTCAGGATGTTTGGTGTCAAAGTCAAACGCAAGCAGGCGAGTCTGAGAATGTGGAAGATGAGTCCATATTTGCGGCTGCAGAGCTGATGCTTTGTGCTAAACATCAGCAGGCTGCAGCCACCGACTCTCTTCTTTTGGTTAGGAGAAGCCATGAGAATAGATACACACCCGAGATCACATCGTTAACAGTGAACAACATCTGCAACGCTGTTTGCCAGAGCCCACCAGAGGTCAGCCAAGTTCCTCTTTCCTGTCAGCACAACAAACAAAGCGAACACATGCTCCTTCACCAAAACCATTTTCACTACCAGCATGCAACAGTTACACCACCTGAGTCCCCGATGCCAACTGCATGGCGTCCCAGAGGCCAGATGCACGGCCTCCCCGATGCTGACTGCATAGCACTGATGCCGACTGCATGTCCTCCACGATGCTAACTGTATGCCGACTGCATGTCCTCCATGATGCCAACTGGATGCCGACTGCATGTCCTCCATGATGCCAACTGGATGCCGACTGCATGTCCTCCACGATGCTAACTGTATGCCGACTGCATGTCCTCCACGATGCTAACTGTATGCCGACTGCATGTCCTCCACGATGCTAACTGTATGCCGACTGCATGTCCTCCATGATGCCAACTGGATGCCGACTGCATGTCCTCCACGATGCTAACTGTATGCCGACTGCATGGCGTTCTTGATGCTAAATGGATGCCGACTGCATGGCGTTCTTGATGCTAAATGGATGCCGACTGCATGGCGTTCATGATGCTAAATGGATGCCGACTGCATGGCGTTCTTGATGCTAAATGGATGCCGACTGCATGGCGTTCTTGATGCTAAATGGATGCCGACTGCATGGCGTTCTTGATGCTAAATGGATGCCGACTGCATGGCGTTCTTGATGCTAAATGGATGCCGACTGCATGGCGTCCCTGATGCTAAATGGATGCCGACTGGATGCCGACTGCATGGTGTCCCTGATGCCAACTGGATGCCGACTGCATGGCCTCCCTGATGCCAACTGTATGCCAACTGTATGCCGACTGCATGGCGTCCCTGATGCTAAATGGATGCCGACTGCATGGCGTTCTTGATGCCAACTGGATGCCGACTGCATGGTGTCCCTGATGCCAACTGGATGCCGACTGCATGGCCTCCCTGATGCCAACTGTATGCCGACTGCATGGCGTCCCTGATGCCAAATGGATGCCGACTGCCTGGCGTTCTTGATGCTAGCTGGATGCTGACTGCATGGCGTCCACGATGCTAACTGTATGCCGACTGCATGTCCTCCATGATGCCAACTGGATGCCGACTGCATGGCGTCCCTGATGCCAAATGGATGCCGACTGCCTTGCGTTCTTGATGCTAGCTGGATGCTGACTGCATGGCGTTCTTGATGCTAACTTTATGCCGACTGCATGGCTTTCTTGATGCTAACTTTATGCCGACTGCATGGCGTCCCTGATGCCAACTGGATGCCGACTGCATGGCGTTCTTGATGCTAAATGGATGCCGACTGCATGGCGTCCACGATGCTAACTGGATGCCGACTGCATGGCGTCCACGATGCTAACTGGATGCCGACTGCATGGCGTCCACGATACTAACTTGATGCCGAATGCGCAGCATTTCTGAAGCCGAATGCACAGCGTCCCTGAGGCCGACTGCACAGTGTTTGGTCCCCGACACATCACTGCAGAGATGGCAGAAGGTGAGATTTTGTTGCTGATGAAAAAAAATCCTACATTCATTCAGACACTGAACCCCAAACTGCCCCCCGATGTGCCTATCGGGGTATGATTGTGTTGACTGAGTGTGTGTGTGAATGGGTGAATGTGATAAGTAGTGTAAAGCGCTTTGAGTGGTCTGTATGACTAGAAAAGCGCTACAGAAGTACAAGTCCATTTACCATTTACCATCCTACATTTTAAATGTAGGATGAAGATGGAAGATAAACAAACTGTAATTAAACTCTAAGTGTTTGGTTTGCCTCTCCCTGAGCCGTCACCTTATCGTGGTGGAGGGGTTTGTGCGTCCCGAAGATCCTAGCAGCTATGTTGTCGGGGGCTTTATGCCCCTGGTAGGGTCACCCATGGCAAACAGGTGTCTAGGGGAGGGACCAGACCAAGCACGGCTCATAGACCCCTATGACGATGACAAACCTGGGCATAAATGTTCCCTTGCCCGGACGCGGGTTACCGGGACCCCCCTCTGGAGCCAGGCCTGGAGGCGGGGTACGAGAGCGAGCGTCTGGTGGCCGGGCCTTCGCCCATGGGGCCCGGTCGGGCTCAGCCCGAAAGGGTCACATGGGCCCCACCTCCCGTGGGCTCACCATCTGCGGGAGGAGCCGTAGGGGTCGGGTGCAATGTGAGCTGGGCGGCAGCAAGGGGCGGGGACCCTGGCGGTCCGATCCCCGGCTGCAGAAGCTGGCTCTAGGGACGTGGAACGTCACCTCTCTGGTGGGGAAGGAGCCTGAGCTTGTGCGCGAGGTTGAGCGGTTCCGACTAGATATAGTTGGACTCACCTCGACGCATGGCTTGGGCTCTGGAACCAGTATCCTCGAGAGGGGCTGGACCTTCTTCCACTCTGGAGTTGCTCATGGTGAGGCGCCGAGCAGGTGTGGGCATTCTCATCAGCCCCCAGCTTGGTGCCTGCACGTTGGGGTTTACCCCGGTGGATGAAAGGGTAGTTTCCCTCCGCCTCCGGGTGGGGGGACGGGTCCTGACTGTTGTCTGTGCTTATGCACCGAACAGCAGTTCAGAGTACTCACCCTTTCTGGGGTCCTTGGAGGGAGTGCTGGAGGGTGCTCCTTCTGGGGACTCCATTGTTCTGCTGGGGGACTTCAATGCTCACGTGGGCAATGACAGTGAGACCTGGAGGGGAGTGATTGGGAGGCATGGTCCCCCCCCTCTGAACCCAAATGGTGTTTTGTTATTGGACTTCTGTGCTCGTCATGGATTGTCTATAACGAACACCATGTTCCAGCATAAGAGTGTCCATATGTACACCTGGCATCAGGATTCCCTGGGCCGCAGTTCGATGATCGATTTTGTAGTCGTATCGTCGGACCTGCGGCCACATGCCTTGGACACTCGGGTGAAGAGGGGGGTGGAGCTTTCAACTGATCACCACCTGGTGGTGAGTTGGCTCAGATGGTGGGGGAGGAAGCCGGTCAGAGCTGGCAGGCCCAAACGTGTTGTGAGGGTCTGCTGGGAACGTCTGGCTGAGTCCCCTGTCAGAGCGAGCTTCAACTCCCACCTTCAGCAGAGCTTCGAACATGTCCCGGGTGAGGCGGGGGACATTGAGTCCGAATGGGCTGTGTTCCGTGCCTCTATTGCCGAGGCGGCCAGCCGGAGCTGTGGCTGTAAGGTCGTTGGTGCCTGTCGTGGCGGTAATCCCAGGACTCGTTGGTGGACAACAGCAGTGAGGGATGCTGTCAAGCTGAAGAAGGAGTCCTATCGGGCCTTCTTGGCCTGTGGGACTCTGGAGGCAGCTGATGGGTACCGACGGGCTAAGCGGCATGCGGCTTCGGCCGTTGCCGAGGCAAAAACTCGGGCATGGGAGGAGTTCGGCGAGGCCATGGAGAAAGACTTCCGGACGGCTTCGAGGAGATTCTGGTCCACCATCCGGCGGCTCAGGGGGGGGAAGCAGTGCTCCATCAATACTGTGTACAGTGGAGATGGGGAGCTGCTGACCTCAACTCGGGACATTGTGGGTCGGTGGAGGGATTACTTCGAAGACCTCCTCAATCCTACCAACACGGCTTCCCATGAGGGAGCAGAGCTGGTGGACTCAGGGGTGGACTCTCCTATCTCTGGGGCTGAAGTCGCTGAGGTGGTCAAAAAGCTCCTTGGCGGCAAGGCCCCGGGGGTGGATGAGATCCGCCCGGAGTTCCTTAAGGCTCTGGATGCTATGGGGCTGTCCTGGCTGACACGCCTCTGCAGCATCGCATGGACATCGGGGGCAGTACCGCTGGATTGGCAGACTGGGGTGGTGGCCCCCCTTTTTAAGAAGGGGGACCGGAGGGTGTGTTCCAATTATAGGGGAATCACACTCCTCAGCCTCCCTGGTAAGGTCTATTCAGGGGTCCTGGAGAGGAGGGTCCGCCGGATAGTCGAATCCCGGATTGAGGAGGAGCAGTGTGGTTTTCGTCCTGGTCGCGGAACAGTGGACCAGCTCTATACCCTCTCTGGGGTCCTGGAGGGGGCATGGGAGTTTGCCCAACCATTCTACATGTGCTTTGTGGACCTGGAGAAGGCATTCGACCGTGTCCCCCGGGGGCTCCTGTGGGGGGTACTCCGGGAGTATGGGGTACCGGACCCCCTTGTACGAGCTGTCCGGTCCCTGTACGACAGGTGTCAGAGCTTGGTCCGCATTGCCGGTAGTAAGTCGGATTCGTTTCCGGTGAGGGTTGGACTCCGCCAAGGCTGCCCTTTATCACCGATTCTGTTCATAACTTATATGGACAGAATTTCTAGGCGCAGCCGAGGGGTTGAGGGGATCCGACTTGGTGGCCTCAGGATTGGGTCCCTGCTTTTTGCGGATGACGTGGTCCTGTTGGCTTCATCTGGTCGTGATCTCCAGCTCTCGCTTGAGCGATTCGCGGCCGAGTGTGAAGCGGCTGGGATGAGAATCAGCACCTCAAAATCTGAGACCATGGTCCTCAGCCGGAATAGAGTGGATTGCCCTCTCCGGGTCGGGAGTCAGGTCCTGCCTCAAGTGGAGGAGTTTAAATATCTCGGGGTCTTGTTCACGAGTGAGGGAAGGACGGAGCGCGAGATCGACAGACGGATCGGTGCGGCGTCTGCAGTAATGCGGGCTCTGCGCCGGTCTGTCGTGGTGAAGAAGGAGCTGAGCCAGAAGGCGAAGCTCTCGATTTATCAGTCGATCTACGTTCCTACCCTCACCTATGGTCATGAGCTGTGGGTCGTGACCGAAAGAACGAGATCTCGTATACAGACGGCTGAAATGAGTTTCCTCCGCAGGGTGGCCGGGCTCTCCCTTAGAGATAGGGTGAGGAGCTCGGTCATCCGGGAGGGGCTCAGAGTAGAGCCGCTGCTCCTTCGCATCGAGAGGAACCAGTTGAGGTGGCTCGGGCATCTGGTCAGGATGCCTCCTGGACGCCTCCCTGGTGAGGTGTTCCAGGCACGTCCCTCGGGGAGGAGACCCCGGGGAAGACCCAGGACACGCTGGAGGGATTACATCTCTCGGCTGGCCTGGGAACGCCTCGGGATCCCCCCCGCAGAGTTGGCAAATGTGGCTGGGGAGAGGGAAGTCTGGGCTTCCCTGCTTAGGCTGCTGCTTCCGCGACCCGACCCCGGATAAGCGGCAGAAGATGGATGGATGGATGGATGGATGGGTGTTTGGTTTGTCTAAATTAATTACCATCTTAAATATTACCTCCACTACCTGAATATATGAAAGAAAAAAAGCAGAGTCTCTATGTTTTAAGTCATAATGCCCCTCTCTTCTTTCATATTTACAAGTGTAGGGAACCTAACCAGGTCAAAGAGTTGCTGACCCAGTTATTCTTCCCATTCCTGTGATGTTGTTTAGTCAAGTGAACAGTCATCATCTGCCTCACCTCCTTCCTCCAACAGCATGTCCTCCACATTTTAAATGTCTAATGATAAATAACAATAAATGTGTTACTGGAACCAATTTTTAAACATCCATGTTTCTACTTCCTGTTTCTAGAACACAAGTCAAAATGTGCAAACTCCAGTTTTAGATTTTTGGTTAAAAATGCTTCTTCAGTATGAACACATATATACGAGAAAACACTATTTTTGTTTTATTACCAAATTAACTGGATGAAAAAGTTAAAATAATTTTATTGAAGAGGAGTATTTTCATTTTCTGATACTGTTAATTGTCTGATTTAAAAAATTATTCAAAAACACATCCCATAAAAAAATCAGGTTAAATTTTCCAGCCGTGACATTTTTGAAGTATAAATATCATGAAAAGCACACCGGGCGTTTATTCCTCTTATCATAGTACAGCAGTTTTATATTCAGAAATCAGAAAAAATACACTGACAGACAAAAATTTTGGTTTTATGAACCCTCATTAGAGTGAATATAGTTTCTATATTTGGCTATGTTGACTTGAACAGAGCATTTCAATTTTCATAATCAGTATAATTTATCATTGTATATTATTTATTATTTCTTTCAAGTAGTAATGTTCTTTAGTTTTACTTTTATTTAATTTTGGCCTCGCATTTAAAGATATATTTGTATGCTCTACAAAAAGCACTATAAACTAATCGCACTGCATCTACAGGCTCTGATTTAGTTTTTTCAGCCCAGCTCTGATTTGATCTTGTTTGCAGCTTTCACAGCGATCGCAGTGCAGTGTTTGCAGCGTTCACAATGTTTGCAGTATCTGCAGTGTCTGCAGTGTTTGCAACATTTGCAGTGTTTGCAGCATTTGCAGTGCAGTGTTTGCAGTCTTTGCAGCGTTCGCAATGTTTGCAGTGCAGTGTTAACAGCGTGTAGTGTAGTGTTTGCAGTGTTTGCAGCCTTTGCGTGTTTGCAGCCTTTGCGTGTTTGCAGCGCTTGCAGTAGTGCAGTGTTTGGAGTGCACTGTTTGCAGTGTCTGCAGTGTTTGCAACATTTGCAATGCAGTGTTTGCAGTGTTTGCAGTGTTTGCAGCGTTTGCAGTTTTTGTAGTGTTTGTAGTGTTTGCAGTGTTTGCCGTGTTTGTAGTGTTTGCAGTGTTTGCCGTGTTTGTAGTGTTTGTAGCGTTTGCAGTGTTTGCAGCTTTTGCCGTGTTTGCAGCCTTTGCAATGTTTGTAGCGTTTGCAGTGTTTACAGTGTTTGCAGTGTTTGCAGCTTTTGCCGTGTTTGTAGTGTTTGCAGTGTTTGCCGTGTTGGCAGTGTTTGTAGTGTTTGCAGTGTTAGTAGTGTTTGTAGCGTTTGCAGTTTTTTCAGCGTTTGCAGTTTTTGTAGTGTTTGCAGTGTTTGCCGTGTTGGCAGTGTTTGTAGTGTTTGCAGTGTTTGTAGTGTTTGTAGCGTTTGCAGTTTTTTCAGCTTTTGCCATGTTTGCAGCCTTTGTAGTGTTTGCCATGTTTGCAGTGTTTGCAGTGCTTGCTGTGTTTGCCGGGTTTGCAATTTTTGCCGTGTTTGCAGTGTTTGTAGTGTTTGCCGTGTTTGCAGTGTTTGCCGTGTTTACAGCGTTTGCAGTGTTTGCAGCGTTTGCAGCGTTTGCAGTTTTTGTAGTGTTTGCAGTGTTTGCTGTGTTTGTAGCGTTTGCAGTGTTTGCAGCTTTTGCCGTGTTTACAGTGTTTCCAGTGTTTGCAGCTTTTGCCGTGTTTGCAGTGTTTGCAGTGTTTGCCGTGTTGGCAGTGTTTGCAGTGTTTGTAGTGTTTGCAGTGTTTGCAGCCTTTGCAGTGTTTGCCATGTTTGCAGTGTTTGCAGCTTTTGCCGTGTTTGTAGTGTTTGCATCGTTTGCAGTGTTGGCAGTGTTTGCAGCGTTTGCAGTTTTTGTAGTGTTTGCAGTGTTTGCAGTGTTTGCAGCGTTTGCAGTTTTTGTAGTGTTTGCAGTGTTTGCAGTGATTGTAGTGTTTGTAGCGTTTGCAGTGTTTGCAGCTTTTGCCGTGTTTGCAGTGTTTGCAGCCTTTGCAATGTTTGTAGCGTTTGCAGTGTTTACAGTGTTTGCAGTGTTTGCAGCTTTTGCCGTGTTTGTAGTGTTTGCAGTGTTTGTAGTGTTTGTAGCGTTTGCAGTTTTTTCAGCATTTGCAGTGTTTGTAGTGTTTGTAGCGTTTGCAGTTTTTTCAGCATTTGCAGTGTTTGTAGCGTTTGCAGTGTTTGCAGCTTTTGCCGTGTTTGCAGTGTTTGGAGTGTTTGCAGCCTTTGTGGTGTTTGCCATGTTTGCAGTGTTTGCAGTGTTTGTCACATTTGCAGTGTTTGCCATGTTTGCAGTGGTTGCAGCCTTTGCCGTGTTTGCCATGTTTGCAGTGTTTGCAGTGTTTGTGGCATTCACAGTGTGTGCCGTGTTTGCAGTGTTTGCAGCCTTTGCAATGTTTGTAGCGTTTGCAGTGTTTACAGTGTTTGCAGTGTTTGCAGCTTTTGCCGTGTTTGTAGTGTTTGCAGTGTTTGCCGTGTTGGCAGTGTTTGTAGTGTTTGCAGTGTTAGTAGTGTTTGTAGCGTTTGCAGTTTTTTCAGCGTTTGCAGTTTTTGTAGTGTTTGCAGTGTTTGCCGTGTTGGCAGTGTTTGTAGTGTTTGCAGTGTTTGTAGTGTTTGTAGCGTTTGCAGTTTTTTCAGCTTTTGCCATGTTCGCAGCCTTTGTAGTGTTTGCCATGTTTGCAGTGTTTGCAGTGCTTGCTGTGTTTGCCGGGTTTGCAATTTTTGCCGTGTTTGCAGTGTTTGTAGTGTTTGCCGTGTTTGCAGTGTTTGCCGTGTTTACAGCGTTTGCAGTGTTTGCAGCGTTTGCAGCGTTTGCAGTTTTTGTAGTGTTTGCAGTGTTTGCTGTGTTTGTAGCGTTTGCAGTGTTTGCAGCTTTTGCCGTGTTTACAGTGTTTCCAGTGTTTGCAGCTTTTGCCGTGTTTGCAGTGTTTGCAGTGTTTGCCGTGTTGGCAGTGTTTGCAGTGTTTGTAGTGTTTGCAGTGTTTGCAGCCTTTGCAGTGTTTGCCATGTTTGCAGTGTTTGCAGCTTTTGCCGTGTTTGTAGTGTTTGCATCGTTTGCAGTGTTGGCAGTGTTTGCAGCGTTTGCAGTTTTTGTAGTGTTTGCAGTGTTTGCAGTGTTTGCAGCGTTTGCAGTTTTTGTAGTGTTTGCAGTGTTTGCAGTGATTGTAGTGTTTGTAGCGTTTGCAGTGTTTGCAGCTTTTGCCGTGTTTGCAGTGTTTGCAGCCTTTGCAATGTTTGTAGCGTTTGCAGTGTTTACAGTGTTTGCAGTGTTTGCAGCTTTTGCCGTGTTTGTAGTGTTTGCAGTGTTTGTAGTGTTTGTAGCGTTTGCAGTTTTTTCAGCATTTGCAGTGTTTGTAGTGTTTGTAGCGTTTGCAGTTTTTTCAGCATTTGCAGTGTTTGTAGCGTTTGCAGTGTTTGCAGCTTTTGCCGTGTTTGCAGTGTTTGGAGTGTTTGCAGCCTTTGTGGTGTTTGCCATGTTTGCAGTGTTTGCAGTGTTTGTCACATTTGCAGTGTTTGCCATGTTTGCAGTGGTTGCAGCCTTTGCCGTGTTTGCCATGTTTGCAGTGTTTGCAGTGTTTGTGGCATTCACAGTGTGTGCCGTGTTTGCAGTGTTTGCAGCCTTTGCAATGTTTGTAGCGTTTGCAGTGTTTACAGTGTTTGCAGTGTTTGCAGCTTTTGCCGTGTTTGTAGTGTTTGCAGTGTTTGTAGTGTTTGTAGCGTTTGCAGTTTTTTCAGCATTTGCAGTGTTTGTAGTGCTTGCAGTGTTTGTAGTGTTTGTAGCGTTTGCAGTGTTTGCAGCTTTTGCCGTGTTTGCAGTGTTTGCAGCCTTTGCAATGTTTGTAGCGTTTGCAGTGTTTACAGTGTTTGCAGCTTTTGCCGTGTTTGCAGTGTTTGCAGTGTTTGCAGCGTTTGCAGTTTTTGTAGTGTTTGCAGTGTTTGCAGCGTTTGCAGTGTTTGCAGCCTTTGCAGTGTTTGCCGTGTTTGCAGCGTTTGCAGCCTTTGCATTTTTCGTAGTGTTTGCAGTGTTTGTAGCGTTTGCAGTGTTTATAGCCTTTGCAGTGTTTGCCGTGTTTGCAGCGTTTGCAGTGTTTGCAGCTTTTGCCGTGTTTACAGTGTTTGCAGCTTTTGCCGTGTTTTCAGTGTTTGTTTTGCTTGCAGTGTTTGCCGTGTTTGCAGTGTTTGTAGCGTTTGCAGTGTTTGCAGCTTTTGCCATGTTTGCAGTGTTTGCAGTGTTTGTCGCATTTGCAGTGTTTGCCGTGTTTGCAGTGGTTGCAGTGTTTGCAGTGTTTGCAGTGTTTGCAGTTTTTGTAGTGTTTGTAGTGTTTGTAGTGTTTGCAGTGTTTGCCGTGTTTGTAGTGTTTGTAGTGTTTGCAGTGTTTGCCGTGTTTGCAGTGTTTGCAGTGTTTGTCGCATTTGCAGTGTTTGCCGTGTTTGCAGTGGTTGCAGCTTTTGCCGTGTTTGCCATGTTTGCAGTGTTTGTCGCATTCGCAGTGTTTGCCGTGTTTGCAGTGTTTGCAGCTTTTGCCGTGTTTACAGAGTTTGCAGTGTTTGCAGCTTTTACCATGTATGCAGTGTTTGCAGTGTTTGTAGCATTTGCAGTGTTTGCAGCTTTTGCCATGTTTGCAGTGTTTGCAGCTTTTGCCGTGTTTACAGTTTTTGCAGTGTTTGCAGCGTTTGCAGTGTTTGTAGTGTTGGCAGTGTTTGTAGTGGTGGCAGTGTTTGCAGCTTTTGCAGTGTTTGTAGTGTTTGCAGCGTTTGCAGTGTTTGCAGCGTTTGCAGTTTTTGTAGTGTTTGTAGTGTTTGCAGTGTTTGCCGTGTTTGTAGTGTTTGCAGTGTTTGCCGTGTTTGTAGTGTTTGCAGTGTTTGCAGTGTTTGTAGTGTTTGTAGCGTTTGCAGTGTTTGCAGCGTTTGCAGTTTTTGTAGTGTTTGTAGTGTTTGCAGTGTTTGCCGTGTTTGTAGTGTTTGCAGTGTTTGCCGTGTTTGTAGTGTTTGCAGTGTTTGCCGTGTTTGTAGTGTTTGTAGCGTTTGCAGTGTTTGCAGCCTTTGCAATGTTTGTAGCGTTTGCAGTGTTTACAGTGTTTGCAGTGTTTGCAGTGTTTGCCGTGTTTGTAGTGTTTGCTGTGTTTGCCGTGTTGGCAGTGTTTGTAGTGTTTGCAGTGTTTGTAGTGTTTGTAGCGTTTGCAGTTTTTTCAGCATTTGCAGTGTTTTTTCTAGTGTTTGCCGTGTTTGCAGTGTTTGCAGCTTTTGCCGTGTTTACACAGTTTGCAGTGTTTGCAGCTTTTACCATGTATGCAGTGTTTGCAGTGTTTGTAGCATTTGCAGTGTTTGCAGCTTTTGCCGTGTTTACAGTGTTTGCAGTGTTTGCAGCGTTTGCAGTGTTTGTAGTGTTGGCAGTGTTTGTAGTGGCGGCAGTGTTTGCAGCTTTTGCAGTGTTTGTAGTGTTTGCAGCGTTTGCAGTGTTTGCAGCGTTTGCAGTTTTTGTAGTGTTTGTAGTGTTTGCAGTGTTTGCCGTGTTTGTAGTGTTTGCAGTGTTTGCCGTGTTTGTAGTGCTTGCAGTGTTTGTAGTCTTTGTAGCGTTTGCAGTGTTTGCAGTGTTTACAGTGTTTGCAGTGTTTGCAGCTTTTGCCGTGTTTGTAGTGTTTGCTGTGTTTGCCGTGTTGGCAGTGTTTGTAGTGTTTGCAGTGTTTGTAGTGTTTGTAGCGTTTGCAGTTTTTTCAGCATTTGCAGTGTTTGTAGTGCTTGCAGTGTTTGTAGTGTTTGTAGCGTTTGCAGTGTTTGCAGCTTTTGCCGTGTTTGCAGTGTTTGCAGCCTTTGCAATGTTTGTAGCGTTTGCAGTGTTTACAGTGTTTGCAGCTTTTGCCGTGTTTGTAGTGTTTGCAGTGTTTGCAGCGTTTGCAGTTTTTGTAGTGTTTGCAGTGTTTGCAGCGTTTGCAGTGTTTGCAGCCTTTGCAGTGTTTGCCGTGTTTGCAGCGTTTGCCGTGTTTGTAGTGTTTGCAGTGTTTGCAGCTTTTGCCGTGATTGCAGCGTTTGCAGCCTTTGCATTTTTCGTAGTGTTTGTAGTGTTTGTAGCGTTTGCAGTGTTTATAGCCTTTGCAGTGTTTGCCGTGTTTGCAGCGTTTGCAGTGTTTGCAGCTTTTGCCGTGTTTACAGTGTTTGCAGCTTTTGCCGTGTTTTCAGTGTTTGTTTTGCTTGCAGAGTTTGCCGTGTTTGCAGTGTTTGTAGCGTTTGCAGTGTTTGCAGCTTTTGCCATGTGTGCAGTGTTTGTCGCATTTGCAGTGGTTGCAGTGTTTGCAGTGTTTGCAGTGTTTGCAGCTTTTGCTGTGTTTACAGTGTTTGCAGTGTTTGCAGTTTTTGTAGTGTTTGTAGTGTTTGCAGTGTTTGCCGTGTTTGTAGTGTTTGCAGTGTTTGCCGTGTTTGCAGTGTTTGCAGTGTTTGTCGCATTTGCAGTGTTTGCCGTGTTTGCAGTGGTTGCAGCTTTTGCCGTGTTTGCCATGTTTGCAGTGTTTGTCGCATTCGCAGTGTTTGCCGTGTTTGCAGTGTTTGCAGCTTTTGCCGTGTTTACAGAGTTTGCAGTGTTTGCAGCTTTTACCATGTATGCAGTGTTTGCAGTGTTTGTAGCATTTGCAGTGTTTGCAGCTTTTGCCATGTTTGCAGTGTTTGCAGCTTTTGCCGTGTTTACAGTTTTTGCAGTGTTTGCAGCGTTTGCAGTGTTTGTAGTGTTGGCAGTGTTTGTAGTGGTGGCAGTGTTTGCAGCTTTTGCAGTGTTTGTAGTGTTTGCAGCGTTTGCAGCGTTTGCAGTTTTTGTAGTGTTTGTAGTGTTTGCAGTGTTTGCCGTGTTTGTAGTGTTTGCAGTGTTTGCCGTGTTTGTAGTGTTTGCAGTGTTTGCAGTGTTTGTAGTGTTTGTAGTGTTTGCAGTGTTTGCAGCGTTTGCAGTTTTTGTAGTGTTTGTAGTGTTTGCAGTGTTTGCCGTGTTTGTAGTGTTTGCAGTGTTTGCCGTGTTTGTAGTGTTTGCAGTGTTTGCCGTGTTTGTAGTGTTTGTAGCGTTTGCAGTGTTTGCAGCCTTTGCAATGTTTGTAGCGTTTGCAGTGTTTACAGTGTTTGCAGTGTTTGCAGTGTTTGCCGTGTTTGTAGTGTTTGCTGTGTTTGCCGTGTTGGCAGTGTTTGTAGTGTTTGCAGTGTTTGTAGTGTTTGTAGCGTTTGCAGTTTTTTCAGCATTTGCAGTGTTTGTAGTGTTTGCCGTGTTTGCAGTGTTTGCAGCTTTTGCCGTGTTTACAGAGTTTGCAGTGTTTGCAGCTTTTACCATGTATGCAGTGTTTGCAGTGTTTGTAGCATTTGCAGTGTTTGCAGCTTTTGCCATGTTTGCAGTGTTTGCAGCTTTTGCCGTGTTTACAGTGTTTGCAGTGTTTGCAGCGTTTGCAGTGTTTGTAGTGTTGGCAGTGTTTGTAGTGGTGGCAGTGTTTGCAGCTTTTGCAGTGTTTGTAGTGTATGCAGCGTTTGCAGTGTTTGCAGCGTTTGCAGTTTTTGTAGTGTTTGTAGTGTTTGCAGTGTTTGCCGTGTTTGTAGTGTTTGCAGTGTTTGCCGTGTTTGTAGTGTTTGCAGTGTTTGCCGTGTTTGTAGTGTTTGTAGCGTTTGCAGTGTTTGCAGCCTTTGCAATGTCTGTAGCGTTTGCAGTGTTTACAGTGTTTGCAGTGTTTGCAGCTTTTGCCATGTTTGTAGTGTTTGCTGTGTTTGCCGTGTTGGCAGTGTTTGTAGTGTTTGCAGTGTTTGTAGTGTTTGTAGCGTTTGCAGTTTTTTCAGCATTTGCAGTGTTTGTAGTGCTTGCAGTGTTTGTAGTATTTGTAGCGTTTGCAGTGTTTGCAGTTTTTGCTGTGTTTGCAGTGTTTGGAATGTTTGTCGCATTTGCAGTGTTTGCCGTGTTTGCAGTGGTTGCAGTGTTTGCAGTGTTTGTAGTGTTTACAGTGTTTGCAGCTTTTGCCGTGTTTACAGTGTTTGCAGTGTTTGCAGTTTTTGTAGTGTTTGTAGTGTTTGCAGTGTTTGCCGTGTTTGTTGTGTTTGTAGTGTTTGCAGTGTTTGCCGTGTTTGCAGTGTTTGCAGTGTTTGTCGCATTTGCAGTGTTTGCCGTGTTTGCAGTGGTTGCAGCTTTTGCCGTGTTTGCCATGTTTGCAGTGTTTGCAGTGTTTGTCGCATTCGCAGTGTTTGCCGTGTTTGCAGTGTTTGCAGCTTTTGCCGTGTTTACAGTGTTTGCAGTGTTTGCAGCTCTTACCATGTTTGCAGTGTTTGCAGTGTTTGTAGCATTTGCAGTGTTTGCAGCTTTTGCCATGTTTGCAGTGTTTGCAGCTTTTGCCGTGTTTACAGTGTTTGCAGTGTTTGCAGCTTTTGCAGTGTTTGTAGTGTTGGCAGTGTTTGTAGTGTTGGCAGTGTTTGCAGATTTTGCAGTGTTTGTAGTGTTTGCAGCGTTTGCAGTTTTTGTAGTGTTTGTAGTGTTTGCAGTGTTTGCCGTGTTTGTAGTGTTTGCAGTGTTTGCCGTGTTTGCAGTGTTTGCAGTGTTTGTCGCATTTGCAGTGTTTGCCGTGTTTGCAGTGGTTGCAGCTTTTGCCGTGTTTGCCATGTTTGCAGTGTTTGCAGTGTTTGCAGCTCTTACCATGTTTGCAGTGTTTGCAGTGTTTGTAGCATTTGCAGTGTTTGCAGCTTTTGCCATGTTTGCAGTGTTTGCAGCTTTTGCCGTGTTTGCAGCTTTTGCAGTGTTTGCCGTGTTTGCAGTGTTTGCAGCTTTTGCCGTGTTTACAGTGTTTGCAGTGTTTGCAGCTCTTACCATGTTTGCAGTGTTTGCAGTGTTTGTAGCATTTGCAGTGTTTGCAGCTTTTGCCATGTTTGCAGTGTTTGCAGCTTTTGCCGTGTTTGCAGCTTTTGCAGTGTTTGTAGTGTTGGCAGTGTTTGTAGTGTTGGCAGTGTTTGCAGCTTTTGCAGTGTTTGTAGTGTTTGCAGTGTTTGCCGTGTTTGTAGTGTTTGCAGTGTTTGCCGTGTTTGTAGTGTTTGTAGCGTTTGCAGTGTTTACAGTGTTTGCAGTGTTTGCAGCTTTTGCCGTGTTTGTAGTGTTTGCAGTGTTTGCCGTGTTGGCAGTGTTTGCAGTGTTTGCAGCTCTTACCATGTTTGCAGTGTTTGCAGTGTTTGTAGCATTTGCAGTGTTTGCAGCTTTTGCCATGTTTGCAGCTTTTGCCGTGTTTGCCGTGTTTGCAGCTTTTGCAGTGTTTGTAGTGTTGGCAGTGTTTGTAGTGTTGGCAGTGTTTGTAGTGGTGGCAGTGTTTGCAGCTTTTGCAGTGTTTGTAGTGTTTGCAGCGTTTGCAGTGTTTGCAGCGTTTGCAGTTTTTGTAGTGTTTGTAGTGTTTGCAGTGTTTGCAGTGTTTGTAGTGTTTGCAGTGTTTGCCGTGTTTGTAGTGTTTGCAGTGTTTGCCGTGTTTGTAGTGTTTGTAGCGTTTGTAGCGTTTGCAGAGTCTGCAGCCTTTGCAATGTTTGTAGCGTTTGCAGTGTTTACAGTGTTTGCAGTGTTTGCAGCTTTTGCCGTGTTTGTAGTGTTTGCTGTGTTTGCCGTGTTGGCAGTGTTTGTAGTGTTTGCAGTGTTTGTAGTGTTTGTAGCGTTTGCAGTGTTTGCAGCGTTTGCAGTTTTTGTAGTGTTTGTAGTGTTTGCAGTGTTTGCCGTGTTTGTAGTGTTTGTAGCGTTTGCAGTGTTTGCAGCCTTTGCAATGTTTGTAGCGTTTGCAGTGTTTACAGTGTTTGCAGTGTTTGCAGCTTTTGCCGTGTTTGTAGTGTTTGCTGTGTTTGCCGTGTTGGCAGTGTTTGTAGTGTTTGCAGTGTTTGTAGTGTTTGTAGCGTTTGCAGTTTTTTCAGCATTTGCAGTGTTTGTAGTGTTTGCCGTGTTTGCAGTGTTTGCAGCTTTTGCCGTGTTTACAGAGTTTGCAGTGTTTGCAGCTTTTACCATGTATGCAGTGTTTGCAGTGTTTGTAGCATTTGCAGTGTTTGCAGCTTTTGCCATGTTTGCAGTGTTTGCAGCTTTTGCCGTGTTTACAGTGTTTGCAGTGTTTGCAGCGTTTGCAGTGTTTGTAGTGTTGGCAGTGTTTGTAGTGGTGGCAGTGTTTGCAGCTTTTGCAGTGTTTGTAGTGTTTGCAGCGTTTGCAGTGTTTGCAGCGTTTGCAGTTTTTGTAGTGTTTGTAGTGTTTGCAGTGTTTGCCGTGTTTGTAGTGTTTGCAGTGTTTGTAGTGTTTGCAGTGTTTGCCGTGTTTGTAGTGTTTGTAGCGTTTGCAGTGTTTGCAGCCTTTGCAATGTTTGTAGCGTTTGCAGTGTTTACAGTGTTTGCAGTGTTTGCAGCTTTTGCCGTGTTTGTAGTGTTTGCTGTGTTTGCCGTGTTGGCAGTGTTTGTAGTGTTTGCAGTGTTTGTAGTGTTTGTAGCGTTTGCAGTTTTTTCAGCATTTGCAGTGTTTGTAGTGCTTGCAGTGTTTGTAGTGTTTGTAGCGTTTGCAGTGTTTGCAGTTTTTGCTGTGTTTGCAGTGTTTGGAATGTTTGTCGCATTTGCAGTGTTTGCCGTGTTTGCAGTGGTTGCAGTGTTTGCAGTGTTTGTAGTGTTTACAGTGTTTGCAGCGTTTGCCGTGTTTACAGTGTTTGCAGTGTTTGCAGTTTTTGTAGTGTTTGTAGTGTTTGCAGTGTTTGCCGTGTTTGTTGTGTTTGTAGTGTTTGCAGTGTTTGCCGTGTTTGCAGTGTTTGCAGTGTTTGTCGCATTTGCAGTGTTTGCCGTGTTTGCAGTGGTTGCAGCTTTTGCCGTGTTTGCCATGTTTGCAGTGTTTGCAGTGTTTGTCGCATTCGCAGTGTTTGCCGTGTTTGCAGTGTTTGCAGTGTTTGCCGTGTTTACAGTGTTTGCAGTGTTTGCAGCTCTTACCATGTTTGCAGTGTTTGCAGTGTTTGTAGCATTTGCAGTGTTTGCAGCTTTTGCCATGTTTGCAGTGTTTGCAGCTTTTGCCGTGTTTACAGTGTTTGCAGTGTTTGCAGCTTTTGCAGTGTTTGCAGTGTTGGCAGTGTTTGTAGTGTTGGCAGTGTTTGCAGATTTTGCAGTGTTTGTAGTGTTTGCAGCGTTTGCAGTTTTTGTAGTGTTTGTAGTGTTTGCAGTGTTTGCCGTGTTTGTAGTGTTTGCAGTGTTTGCCGTGTTTGCAGTGTTTGCAGTGTTTGTCGCATTTGCAGTGTTTGCCGTGTTTGCAGTGGTTGCAGCTTTTGCCGTGTTTGCCATGTTTGCAGTGTTTGCAGTGTTTGTCGCATTCGCAGTGTTTGCCGTGTTTGCAGTGTTTGCAGCTTTTGCCGTGTTTACAGTGTTTGCAGTGTTTGCAGCTTTTGCAGTGTTTGCAGTGTTGGCAGTGTTTGTAGTGTTGGCAGTGTTTGCAGATTTTGCAGTGTTTGTAGTGTTTGCAGCGTTTGCAGTTTTTGTAGTGTTTGTAGTGTTTGCAGTGTTTGCCGTGTTTGTAGTGTTTGCAGTGTTTGCCGTGTTTGCAGTGTTTGCAGTGTTTGTCGCATTTGCAGTGTTTGCCGTGTTTGCAGTGGTTGCAGCTTTTGCCGTGTTTGCCATGTTTGCAGTGTTTGCAGTGTTTGTCGCATTCGCAGTGTTTGCCGTGTTTGCAGTGTTTGCAGCTTTTGCCGTGTTTACAGTGTTTGCAGTGTTTGCAGCTCTTACCATGTTTGCAGTGTTTGCAGTGTTTGTAGCATTTGCAGTGTTTGCAGCTTTTGCCATGTTTGCAGTGTTTGCAGCTTTTGCCGTGTTTGCAGTGTTTGCAGCTTTTGCAGTGTTTGTAGTGTTTGCAGTGTTTGCCGTGTTTGTAGTGTTTGCAGTGTTTGCCGTGTTTGTAGTGTTTGTAGCGTTTGCAGTGTTTACAGTGTTTGCAGTGTTTGCAGCTTTTGCCGTGTTTGTAGTGTTTGCAGTGTTTGCCGTGTTGGCAGTGTTTGCAGTGTTTGCAGCTCTTACCATGTTTGCAGTGTTTGCAGTGTTTGTAGCATTTGCAGTGTTTGCAGCTTTTGCCATGTTTGCAGTGTTTGCAGCTTTTGCCGTGTTTACAGTGTTTGCAGTGTTTGCAGCTTTTGCAGTGTTTGTAGTGTTTGCAGTGTTTGCAGCTTTTGCCGTGTTTGTAGTGTTTGCAGTGTTTGCCGTGTTGGCAGTGTTTGTAGTGTTTGCAGTGTTGGCCGTGTTTGCAGTGTTTGCAGTGTTTGCCGTGTTGGCAGTGTTTGTAGTGTTTGCAGTGTTTGCCGTGTTGGCAGTGTTTGCAGTGTTTGCCGTGTTGGCAGTGTTTGTAGTGTTTGTAGCGTTTGCAGTGTTTACAGTGTTTGCAGTGTTTGCAGCTTTTGCCGTGTTTGTAGTGTTTGCAGTGTTTGCCGTGTTGGCAGTGTTTGTAGTGTTTGCAGTGTTTGCCGTGTTGGCAGTGTTTGTAGTGTTTGCAGTGTTTGCCGTGTTGGCAGTGTTTGCAGTGTTTGCAGCTTTTGCAGTGTTTGCAGTGTTTCAGCGCTGCAGTGATGAAGCTCACCACCAGACTCCACATTACTGTGTAAATCAGATTCTTGCATTATCGGATTTTAAATCTGCCCACTCCAAACTAATATCTCTGAGTGTGTGTAGACGTGGTTTCCATACTAAAAATGGCCTGAAAGATGACATGCACACACACACACACACACACACACACACACACACTCTTACACACTCCCTCCTCTGATATATCTATATTCAGGCTTTGTGTTGGCTGGCTGCTGACCCTGCTTTTCAGGTTAGCTGGCAGCCTGACAGACAGACAGACACACGATCAGCCTGTAAACCAGCCGGCAGATCCTGTGCAGCCCCTGCAGCACAAGCAGCGTCTATCACAAATAAACAGCCTATGATTCCTCCAGACCTTCATATTCAGCCTGCATGTATTTATAATCTTCTCTCTCCTGCAGCAAATTAAACTCTGTGAACCTCGTCAGGGGAAACTGTGAGCGTCGCACTCCTCGGCCATCTTGTCACCCCCATAATAAAACCAACAAGCAGCCAAATGCACTTGCAACCTGCCTCTCTCTGCTGACCCAAACTCCCGGCCTCCTGGTTCCAGGAACTGAACTCAGTTTGGGGAAGGGGCTCCGTTTGCAGGGAGGGGTGCACGCCAAAGCAGAGTGCCTTCACCGTACGGCTGCTAAACAAGCTGGAAAACGATGTCAGTTTGGGCTGTAAGAGACAAAGTGAAGGAAGAAAGGTGGTAAGGAGGGACAAGGACAGGAAGAAAAGAGGGGGATAAAAAGAGAACTAAGCAGGAGGAGGGAGAGGTGTGATGGGGAGAAGGAGCTGGAGTGAAGGGAAGGGTCTCTGGAGGAGGATGAGGAGGAGGGAGTGTGTGTGTGTGTGTGTGGGGGGGGGGGGTCTGCTGCTGCTGCTGATGCCGGAGCACAGCACGGCCAGGATGAACCGAGTGAACTGCAGCGGAGGTCAGGGAGTCCAACATTCCTCTGGAACACTGTGTTTACACTGCGTAGCAGAGAGGAGGGGGTTGGGCTGGGTGGGGCGGGCGGGGGGGTGTGAGGGGAACGGCACGCGGGGAAGGAAATCATCTCCCTCAGACGCTCTGTATGGGAGGGAGCGTCGGTGTGTGTGTGTGTGTGTGTGTGTGTGAGCTGTATGCTTCATCTCTAAATAACAGGACCAACTCAACCCCCCTTCTCCTAAACACACACACACACACACACACACACACACACACATCCAAAACACCTTTCACTGTTGAACCCCCCCACCTGCGTTCCACCTGGTGGTGGTGGAAGGGGGGTAGGGGGGGGGGGTTATTATCTGTCATCTAAAAACGTAAAAACGTGACTATAGAAAGAAAAATCAGATTCATTCAGATGTTTTCTGTTCCAATAATTAAATCCAATCAGTTTTTAATTAAATAAAAATAAATAAAAAAAATCCTGACTTTATTCAGAATAAATGAATAAATGAAGCTCAGCAAATTAAATTTTCACAAAACATTTTAAATACTTATGAATAATGAGATTATTTTAATTATCATTTATAAATATTATAATTTAATATAAAATGTAGCATTTTAGAGAAGAATTCTGGCAATTAAATCAGTTTTCTAACAGAACAGATTAATTCTCTAATTACTCCGCTGCAACAGAACTAATATGTGAACATTTCTGACATAAAGAATGAATTCTGAGCCGTTCTCAGATGAACAACGTAAGTTTGAGGAGAAGAATGAAGAGAAAGCGGCTGCAGCTTTGTTTAAAGACGTTTCCTTTCTCCATCTGCTGGTGCAGCGGTGAAACTGCAGCAGGATGCTGCCACACAGAACCGGAGCTCTTTTCCTCCACATGGACCAGAAGGACTGGTCCTGGATGCAGAAGGCCAGATTCCCTCCCAGACTCATCCAGAAGTCTGCATGCAGCAGGATCAGGCAGATCGCTCTGACTCAGGTGTTATTATTTCCATTCAGGTCAGCTGACGACTGGCTGAGGAAGGGATGCGATGCCATTTCACCCAATCAGAGCAGAGAAGGAGCTCGTCTGGCCCACACTGCAGAACTGTGGTCCGTCTGAGTTTTCTGCAAAGCTCTGGACGTCAGGACCACGTCCGAGTCTAAACCCTTCACCTCTGGGCTCAGGTCCTGGTTCTGTGTGTGTGTGTGTGTGTGTGTGTGTGTGTGTGTGTGTGTGTGTGTGTGTGTGTGTGTGTGTGTGTGTGTGTGTGAATGAAAAATAGATATGTATATTCAGTGCATGTGTGAGTCTGGTCTAGGTTTTGTATCTTACTGTGGTGCAGAAAGGCCGAGCAGGGAGCAGATGTGAGAAACTCCGGTTGCATGGCCTCAGCTACATATTTGTGTGACGTTGTTCAGAGTTCACGTCTCTGTCAAATAAAATGAAATAAATAAAGCAGCAGAGGATCAGAGCTTGCAGCAGCACCAGGGGGGATGTGAGAACATATGAGGGATTATAACCTAGACCTTCATGGCTGCGTTTCCGCTGCTTCAGCTGCAGTGAGACAGGAGCAGGTCTGCTGGGGCTTGGCAGCCGCCAGCCGAGGCGCCGGCTTGAACTTTTGTCTCAGAGTTGACTGACGTTTGACTGACACTTGACCAGGACGGCCTAAAACTTCTCAAAGCCAAAGACTAATGCACAAATACGCGCTGACAGCAGGAAGTCACGTTACTCCGACGCTCCTGTCAGAGCAGGAGGAAAAACCGCGGCTTCCCTCCTCGCTGGGAATCACCTCACATCAGCCAAGGTGGAGGAAAACTCTGTAAATGTCTGGCATGGCTGGTATTCCTTTAGTGTCATAAAGCTGCTTGGTTTTAAACAGCAGGAACGTCTGGATCTCCATTCACCACATCTGGAAGGACAATGCATGTGTGGGATGAGCAGAAGAGCTGATTGACTGTCTATGTTAGCTCTGGTGTCAGCAACATGTGGAAAGATCGCTGCACACACACACACACACACACACACACACACACACACACACACACACACAAAGAGAAGATTGGAGTAACGTTTAAAGGGAACAAGACTTACTCCTCTTAAAGGTAGAGTATGTAAGATTTTCAATATTTTCAAAATAAATTAACTAAAAAAATAACTTCAATCATAATTAGAAAGTTTTTTTTTAAACATGTAGGTTCCAGTCTGTCCATATTTGTGTGTTATTAAATTACAGGTTTAATTAATGACAAAGACCCTTCTTAAATGTTTGCCTACCAGTAACAAAAAAAAAGTGTTTTTTGTCATTTGTCATTAATTAAACTTGTAATTTAATAACATATCAAATATGGACAGACTGGAACCTACATGTTTAAAAAAACTATATAATTGTGATTTTTTTTTTTTAACATGAAGGTTCCAGTCTGTCCATATTTGATTTTCAAAATAAATGACCTAATAAAATAACTACAACTATCTAATTATGACTGTAGTTATTTTAATAGTTAATTTATTTTGAAAATATTGAAAATCTTACATACTCCACCTTTAATGTGGACACGCGAGTAAACTAGAAAAATCCCAGTGAGAGGTCAGAGCTCCACCAAGCAGCTCAGTTCCAGATGATGTTCTGGTTTCACATCCATCTCATATGGATCCACCATCAGATTCCAGATCCAGTTGATTGATTGATCCGATGTCTCGGCTACATGGTGGTGTTTGTTGCATGTTTGTTCTCTTGCAGTGATGAAAGTTGTTCCTGTTCTGGATGGTAGAATCCAGAATGTTGTTGTGATCCACATCTACCTTTGATATCTTGGAAAGCCTGTTGGGAACTTCTCCTGGATTTTCTCACCATTCATTGTGGATCTACATGCAGAAATACTGAAAATGTTTTTTTTTTTCTCACAATGAGGAAGAATCCTTCACAACATTCCTGGATCCAGATGCTGATCCAGATCAGTCCCAATGTTCTCAGAAACACACCATGAAGATCCCTGCAGGACTATAAGTTCCAAACAAACTGATCAATGTGAGTATAAACGTCCTCGATGGACTTTTGTTCCTCAGCATGAAGATGAATTTGGTCCCTTAACTTGTCTCTAAGCTGCAGAGATAAAAACCTTCCTCCTCCGTATTCAGGATGAATGAACCTTCATAACAACATCTGGCCAGACGTTTCAGACGTTTCTCAGTCAGTTTCCTGATGAAGTCCAGCGGGTTTGATGTGAGGTGTCTGTTTGTCCCTCTGTCCTTTGGGGGACTGTTAAACCGGACGGTGGTGCTGCTGCTCCGCGTTCAGACTCTGAGGATCCGACTGAACAGGAATTTTTAGAAATGACTCTGAAGATGATAAACATGAAAATACATCCCTGCTCTTTTATTCAGGCACAGCAACAAACGGTCCTGCAGACGATGGGATCCATTCTCTGAGGTTCCTCGTAGAGCGGAGCGATTCGTCCTTCTCTAATCAACATCGTGGTTTAAAACGTCGCAATCAGCCAATCAGGGTTGTTCTGATGTTACCTGACCAGGTGTCACACCTCCAGCGTCGACTCATTCATCCTGTCGCTGCGACGGTCACGCAGGAAGTCAGCGGTGAAGTCACGTCCAACCTCATCCATCCTCATCTTCCATGAAAAACCGAGACAAACCCCCCAGAGGACCGGAACGTCTCCACGTGTCAGGAATAAATCCCGACGGTTTCACCGAGCGGAGCCTCGCATTCTCCAGACATCAATAAAACTACGTAGAAAACTGGATCCAGTTTAAGTCGAGATACGACTCGTAGCTTCAGCTGCTCCTCCACGACGGACATGAAGTTCTCAGCATCTTCACCTTCCTGGGAGATTTCTGTCTGATGTCAGCAGAGGAGGAAATTCCTGGTCCAGAAAGTAAAAGTCCCGTCCGGCTGTTCCCTCCAGTCACCAAACAGCTGAGTTTATTTACCAGGTAGACGAGCCGGTCAGAGAAAACACCTGTTCCCCTTCCGGCCAGTAAAACAACGAGTCGCCATGTTTCCATGACCGCGCTGGTCAGCACATCCAACCTTCCGGCGCCAGGATCCAATCAGAATGATCCTCCACTAAACACCGAACATGCCTCCAACGTGATCGGGTCAGGCGGTGGAAAATAACCTCGTTGTTCAGCCGTCTGTGTGAAAACACACACAAAGCGCCTGGACAAGCGGTGATGCTAACACACATCTGAAGACGTCCATGTTGGAGACAAAGGTGCCGCATGTCACGTCACAGTGTTTTTATCGCAGACGGTGACGCTTCTACACTCCGGTTATACACGTCCACGTGCAGATGGAGTTTTCCCACGTCTTCATTCTGGTCGGAGGTTTGTTAAAGAATCTTTTTTGATGCAGAAATCTGTGTCTTCATGTGGATGAAAGGCCAGAAACCGATGTGAGATACCTGCTACGTGTGGACAAGGCCTGAGATGAAAGTCTCGCTAGCAGACCTCTGCAGAGCTGCATGTGGTGAGATTCAGCCGTTTCCTCAGGTGCGCTGGAGAACAGATCTCCAGGACCGGACCGGGTCTGGACTCTGATGGAGAGAGAGACGAGGAGCTGTGGTGGAAACCAGATCAGCAACATCAGACTGCTTGGTTCCAACCCGCTGCAGAGGAGCTTGAATCATAATGAATCATAATGGATTTAAACAAATTACCATCGTGTTTTATTTCTGCTGTTGTAATGAATAACAACGCAGGACAATAAAAATGTAAAAGTATCATAGTGATTCAAAATATGTAGTGGAGTAAAAGTGGAAGCAGGAGAGAAAAAGTAAAATAGAGAAACCACATTTTACTACTGAAGTACAGTAGTGAAGTAGTTCTACTTCGTTACTGTACATCTATGCTGGTTAGGGAAGCAGACCCCCCCCCCCCCCCCCCCCCCCCCCCCCTTTAAGACTAGGCTGAAGACTTATCTTTTTGTTAAGTCCTATAGCTAGGGGTGGTTAGCATCCCTTAGTTATGCTGCTATAGGTTTAGACTGCTGAGGGACATTTCCTGATACACTGAGCTTCTTTCTTTTTCTCTTTATCTCTTTCTTTTACCCCCCCCCCCCCCCCCCCCATAACAGTGTTGCATCATTAACATGTATGTCTCCTGTCTCAGCAGGTCTCCCTGGCCGGGAGTAGCAGTTCCTGTTGTCTGTTGTCTTTCTGTCCTCTTCCCCCCACACAGCAGAGGCAGATGGCTGCCTGTCCTGAGCCGGGTTCTGCCGGAGGTTTCCTTCCTGTTAAAAGGGAGTTTTTTCCTTCCCACTGTCGCCAGTGTGCTTGCTCAGGATGGGAGATTGAGTTGGACTCAACTCAATCTGTTGGTTTCCTTATATAGGCTATTATGAATTGGCCTTCATTATGTTTTCCCCTCTGTCTGTAAAGCGTCTTGAGATGGCATTGCCGTGATTTGATGCTATATAAATAAAGTTGAATTGAATTGTATTTTAGAAGCGGAGCAGGTTGTGTTGACATCGTAATCCTCCATGTGGCGTTACAGACGGACTTCTGCATCCAGTCTGATCAGAAACTGGACCTGGAAGGATTCAGTCACATTTATCAGAAAAATCCCAATCAGATTCACGCCTCTAAGAACGTGATGACAACCCGCTTTTGTCCTGATTTTTCCCAGCTGTCCCTGAAGGCATCCTCCTGTGCTGATGAGCTGATGGTTTCCGCCCCTCTGTTTCAGCAGCAAGCCCAGGATTGTTGGTCGCCAGATCATCAGATTTACTCTGTTCGTTTCCAGCCTAAACTAATTCTCTAGATCAGCCTGTGTTCCTGCCCTGTTTCTCCATCTCCAGAGTACCTGCATGCCCAGCGTTTTCCCTTATCTCTACCCCTCGTGAGTCAGCTCGGTGTAAGGACCTTGGACTGGCTTTAGGATTTGGATTTTGTATACTGGACAAACCCTCAATAATCTGCGGTGAGAAGAACTCCTTTTTTGTCTTCTTGGACAACTCCCTGGAGTTGGCTTCTCCCTGTGTGTAATTCCCCTAACCTTCCTGTCGTCACCAGCCGGACCCAGTTTGGATCCTCAAAGGGGACTTCAGGCCCTTCTGGAATTGGCTTCCTCAACCCCAGTAATCAGCAATAAAATCTTTAACCTAGACCTAAGCTCTTCTGGTTTTTTTGGGTCCCATCTCCTGAGCCGTTACAGTTTTATGACTTCCTCATTTCCTCAGAGATGTATTTTTAGGGCCAGTGATGGACTGGCGACCTGTCCATCGCTGTCCCAGTGATTGCTGGGACAGACTCCAGCTTCCGGATTGGGACTGAGGCCTGGAGAAAAACGCTGGACTGATGAGTTTGCAGGAGATTTCTGAGCACATGGCCTGCGGTTAGGAGAGGTTGAGGTTACATGTTGGTCATTGTGGCTCATAAACATGTTGAAACGCAACGGCACGAAGGCCAGGCGGTACCTGCGGCCTTTTTCCTGAAGCAGATGTTTACAGTGAACATCTGGAGGATTTATGGAAGATCTCAGCTCAGCTTATGGAAAGTTCTGGAAACGCAGCTCAAAGTAAATAAATCTTCAGCTTAACTCTGGATTCTGTTGCTTTGTGTGAAATGTGGAAGAAGTGTGAAGGAAGCGGGGCGACAGAATTTACCTACGCCGAAGTTTGTTAGGGGGGGCAAGCCCAGAAGTAACAATGCCTTCCCAACCCCGACACCACACCTCAACCCCCCGACCTCCCCCGCGAGAGACAAGACCTTTGCTCTTTCTCCGTGACGCTCGGCGGTCTTTTGTCCGGTCCGGACCCAGACAAAAGCAGACAGACTGGACAGAGGGGTCGGTGGAGACGGCTGATAAAGATGGCAGCCGTGCTCACCTTCTTCTCCCTACACACTTTCTGCCTCTTTGTGCAGGAATGTCAGTCATTTCCCTGATTTTTGGCTAATCGGCAGCAGAGTGAGATTAATATTAATTTATTCTATTTGCTCTGCGGTGGATGGAGAATCCGTGCAGGTTCTGGTCCTGTCCGTGGAGAATCCGTGCAGGTTCTGGTCCTGTCCGTGGAGAATCCGTGCAGGTTCTGGTCCTGTCCGTGGAGAATCCGTGCAGGTTCTGGTCCTGTCCATTGAGAATCCGTGCACGTTCTGGTCCTGTCCGTGGAGAATCCGTGCAGGTTCTGGTCCTGTCCGTGGAGAATCCGTGCAGGTTCTGGTCCTGTCCGTGGAGAATCCATGCAGGTTCTGGTCCTGTCCATTGAGAATCCATGCAGGTTCTGGTCCTGTCCGTGGAGAATCCGTGCAGGTTCTGGTCCTGTCCGTGGAGAATCCGTGCAGGTTCTGGTCCTGTCCATTGAGAATCCATGCAGGTTCTGGTCCTGTCCATTGAGAATCCGTGCAGGTTCTGGTCCTGTCCATTGAGAATCCGTGCAGGTTCTGGTCCTGTCCATTGAGAATCCGTGCAGGTTCTGGTCCTGTCCATTGAGAATCCGTGCAGGTTCTGGTCCTGTCCATGGAGAATCCGTGCAGGTTCTGGTCCTGTCCATTGAGAATCCATGCAGGTTCTGGTCGGTGAAGGCTGCAGCAGCCGGAGAGGAACCACAAACCAGGTGATGTTGTTTATTTGCTGGTTTCTAGTCTACATTACCACACTGTTACATCATCCAGCATTTCCTCACATCCAGACTCCTGCTCTGCTTGCAGGAGAGTGTGTTAAAGTAACAGGAGTGTGTCACCACCACATCCTGCAGAACACAGCTGTTTCTCACACACTTTACCATCAGATCGTTACTGTCCAAGCAAAACTCCAGAAGCAGCAGCGTCGGTCCTGAGAGGTCAGATCGAGCTGGAAATGAGCTTTTATGTCGACTGATGACTGGCCCAACGTCAGCCTCTTACATATTCCTGATTTATTTATGCAAATATAGATTTTAATAGTTTATAAACATAAAACAGTCTACAGAAAGAACTTTATACCTTCAGCAAACATTTACGCATAAATACTAATAAATAAATCTAAATATAATTTCAGTTCCAGTCTGGCACCAAACATGTTCCTGTTTAAGGTCAATGTCTGTCAAATAAATAAATTTACTCATTCAAAAAGCTAAATGAAGAAATATTAAAGATCAAGAAATGAACTTCAAGGAAAAACACAGATTATTGACAGCAGGCTGAAGGTTTAACTTATTACACGGTTTTTAACAAGTAAAAGATTTTGTTTATCAAAACTTTTCTGACCAGATTTCAGCAAAAACAAACAACAAAATATTCCAAATAAACACTGAACATAAATCAGACTAAATAAAATGCTTATTTAAATGCATTTTAAGTGATTATTAAATCAAATAATAGTAAAAGAGATTAATGTAGAAAAAAAATTATGCAAACTATATTATTGTCTGTTAAATGTAAACAACCTCTGACTCCACTCAGAAGTGTTTGGCCCAGATGTGATCCAGATGTGACCCAGATATCACCCACATGTGGCCCAGATATGGATCATATATGGCCAATATATAGCCCAGACGTGGCCTAGATGTGGCCCAGATATGGCCCAGATGTGGCCCATATATAGCCCAGATGTGGCCCAAATATAGCCCAGATGTGGCCCAGATATGACCAAGATGTGGCCCGGATGTGGCCCAGATATGGCCCAGATGTGACCCAGATATGGCCCACATGTGGTCCATATGTGGCCCAGATGTGGCCCAGATATAGCATAGATGTGGCCAGGATATGGCCCAGATGTGGCCCAGATGTGGTCCATATGTGGCCCAGATGTGGCCCATATATAGCCCAGATGTGGCCCAGATATAGCCCAGATGTGGCCCAGATATGGCCCAGATGTGGCCCAGATGTGGCCCGGATGTGGCCCAGATATGGCCCAGATATCACCCAGATATAGCCCAGATGTGGCCAGGATATGGCCCAGATGTGGTCCATATGTGGCCCAGATGTGGTCCATATGTGGCCCAGATGTGGCCCAGATATAGCCCAGATGTGGCCAGGATATGACCTCCGTCCAGGCCTCCTGTATTCGGACCGCTCCAGAGCCACGTTCTGTGTCGTACATGAAACCATGTTGATAGAAAAAGTATTTCATCCTCTACATCACATACAAACATGTAAACAAACATTGTTTACCCTCATCTGCTGAGGAAAGACTAGTTTTCACCTGAATTAACATTCCTGAAGCTCACCGTGTAGGAGCTCTGACGCTTCAGGTCCACATATGTGTTAGATTTTATACACACACACACACACACACACACACACACACACACACACACACACACACACACACACACGCACGATGCAGTTGTCACCTTGTCAGCTGCAGTGCTCCTTTGAGCTGGTTCCAGCTCCAGGCTGGCTTACAGAGCTATAACTCAGAGCTGCTACGCTGCAGATTCTGCTGGGACACATAGAGCCGAGCAGGCTGCTTAACGGCTCGGCACGGAGAGGAAGCTGGGAGGAAGTGGATGTCACAGTCAAGCAGGCAGTCAGACAAGAGAGGACGTTTTCCACCAAAGGCGGTAAAATAAATAAACTCGGCAGCCGAGGCGAGACTGGAGCTGTGTGACACAATGAACCCCATGAACTCAGTATGAAATAGCTGTGGATAGAAACTAGTTAGATTTATCAGAAAAACAGTGTGTAACGTCTAATAATGCCTGAAATAAAACGCAGAAGGAGGAGGAAGAGAAATGGACATGTGGAGAGAGGACAAACTGTCTCATTGTAAATAATCATTTAGCAGTTTCCCTTCCTGTTTTCTGCCTCTGCTGACGTCAAACTGCAACATGACCACATGAAGCACATGCATGATGGGCTGGTACGTGCACAAACCTGTGCATGGGAGGATGACGTGTGACTGGTAACCTAGAGAACTTACCAAAAGTGTCTGCAGCAGTTTAAACAGGAATGTTTGAGGTAAAACAAGGAAAAGTCTTTCCTCCTTTGGTCCCGATGCGACAGTTAAACCCATCTGCAGCTCATCTTCTCCTAAAATCCTCACTTAATGCTCTCTGGTTCATAACTTTAGATACATGACTCATAATTCACGTCTTTTACAAAAACAAACAAACTGCCGTTCCTAAACGCATCATGTAGGAAGTACGTACGTGTGGAACATAGCAATAAAAACCATCTCTGCTTGGGTTGGGGGGGCGGTACAGACTGGGAGGGTTAGATTTTAGGAAATAATGATTATTAAATTCATCATTTGATACAAAAAAAAGCAACAACTGTAAAAACACATGAATGGCACACGAACCCTGCTGAACACACACTCCCACCTCACCGAGGAGCAGAAAACTCTTTAAGCTAAGTCAAGTTTTTTCATCATTGTTGCTTATTTAACTTCAGTCGTCACATCTTGTGGTTTCACAACTTTTACAACCTCTTCATGACGTAAACAGACATATTATCACCATGGAGACGGTTGATGCTGTATTAATGTTGCAGTATGATCTAGAACAGGGGTCACCAACTCCAGTCCTCGAGGGCTACCATCCTGCAGGTTTTAGTGTTTTCCAGGTACATCACACCTGACCCAAACCAATGGCTCATTAACAGGCAGGTGCAGAAGATCTTGGAGTTCTTGGAGAACCTTTTCACTTGGATCAACTGTGTTGTACAAGGGAAACACTAAAACCTGCAGGATGGTCGCCCTCCAGGACTGGAGTTGTTGACCCCTGATCTAGAACATGGTAGAACATCGGTACTGCATTCTGTTCTTGGAATGGCACCTGGGCGGTCAGTCAGAGGTGAGAGGGGAACCTGAACCCATTTGGCCCCGCCCCCTGGTCATGTGACTTTTCAGAGTATTTACTGTGATGAAGTACGATTGATTGATTGATTTGCAAATTATCGTTGTTCTGATGGATTCATGCAGAGTTCACAGCAATAAAGACAGGAAAACACATCAGCTAAGGACGTGGACGTGGACATGGACGTAGTCGTGGTCGTGGTCGTGGACGTGGACATGGACGTAGAAGTGGACGTGGAAGTGGACGTGGACGTGGACCTAGAAGTGGACGTGGACGTAGAAGTGGACATGGACGTGGAAGTGGACGTGGACGTAGAAGTGGACATGGACGTGGAAGTGGACGTGGATGTGGAAGTGGACGTGGACGTAGAAGTGGACGTGGAAGTGGACCTAGAAGTGGACGTGGACGTAGAAGTGGACGTGGACGTGGAAGTGGACGTGGATGTGGAAGTGGACATGGACGTAGAAGTGGACGTGGAAGTGGACCTAGAAGTGGACATGGACTTGGAAGTGGACGTGGAAGTGGACCTAGAAGTGGACATGGACGTGGACGTGGAAGTGGACGTGGAAGTGGACCTAGAAGTGGACATGGACGTGGAAGTGGACGTGGACGTAGAAGTGGACATGGACGTAGAAGTGGACGTGGAAGTGGACCTAGAAGTGGACGTGGACGTGGAAGTGGAAGTGGACGTAGAAGTGGACATGGACGTAGAAGTGGACGTGGAAGTGGACCTAGAAGTGGACATGGACGTGGACGTGGAAGTGGACCTAGAAGTGGACGTGGACGTGGACGTGGAAGTGGACCTAGAAGTGGACGTGGAAGTGGACGTGGAAGTGGACCTAGAAGTGGACGTGGACGTGGACATGGACGTGGAAGTGGACGTGGAAGTGGACCTAGAAGTGGACGTGGACGTGGACATGGACGTGGAAGTGGACGTGGAAGTGGACCTAGAAGTGGACGTGGACGTGGACGTGGAGCATTCTGGTGGTCTGAATCCTGGTCCAGAGGATTTCTCTGATAATCTTAATATTCTGAAGACCAGATGAAGAAAAGCTGAAATAAAGCGTTGAGTTTCTGTCTTTCAGCTCTTCCTGATCTTTTGTTCTAAAAGACTCGACCCCTCTTTGGAGCTTATTTCACTTTGTCAGCCTGTAAGATAGCCCCCCCCCACACACACACACACCACCTGCATCAAACCTCTCTAACATAAAGCTCCCGCTGTCCGCCATGCCCTCCCTCCATTCTGCCTTTATGTACAAAGTGCAGACGGAGCTTCAGGATCTTAAGCACCAGTCAGGCCCTTCACATCACAGCATGACTGCCCCACATTTCTCACACTTATCTGGGCTAGCTGAGCGCAGATGGCCCCCTGAGAAGGGTTGGCAGGGAGGCTTTGCAGAGGTTCGCTGGTGGCCAAAATAACTACCTTTCACGCGGAGCAGGGGGCTGCGGTGAGAAGCAGTTATTTCTGCACTCGGCTTGTGCTTTCAGTTACTGTTGGCTTATTCACCTGCCTTCACTCAGTATTTTCTCTTGTTGTACTGCTCCCTCACATTTCTCTACTATTTATTACCATTTATTACATGTTTAATTCAGAATTAATAATTCCAAATGAAGTCATTCCGAACTAACATAATTCTCCTACGAGTTTGGAAATTATAATTCCAAGGTTTACATGAAACCCGTCCTTACTTAATTCCTCTGGGAATTAGAGTGGCGGCTGGGAAGGGTTCTGATTGGACAGAGAGCAGATGTGACGTGTTGATGTGTTGACGTCGACCAGAAATAAACAAAGTTTGCTCCCTGCTTCTCGTCTTTTCGGTCATAACTTGGAAAACTACATAAGAACCAGTTTTACCATCATTTTGATTATAATTTTGAGGTTCCAGCTCAAGTCGAGCATAAAACTTCACCTTGTTACGCAACTGAGAAGGAAGATCGGAGACGGGAGGCAAAACGATTCGCAGAATATGTGCGTCATCGGGACGGGACCAGGTTGGTATGCAGAGCATGCAGAAATATAGGAATTAACATGGAACAAAGGTTTACGTGATGGAGGAATCAGACAGTTGGGAATTAAAATGCAAATAAACCAGCCACTTTGTTCGGGATTAAGTTCAATTCCAAATTGACTTTTGCATTAGGAATAATGTGTTTACATGGTCGTTTTTCACCAGTTTAAAGCGGAATTTACTTTTACTCAGAACTAAAGAGGAATTACAACTCCTATGTAAACATTGCCAACGTGTCTTATTTAATTCTCTTTTCCATATTTTTTGTATTTAAGCAGAAATAAACAACTAAAGTGCATCTACCCTGGAAGGACTGGTCAGAGACTTCTTTTTACCCTGGAAGGACTGGTCAGAGACTTCTTTTTACCCTGGAAGGACTGGTCAGAGACTTCTTTTTACCCTGGAAGGACTGGTCAGAGACTTCTTTTTACCCTGGAAGGACTGGTCAGAGACTTCCTGCTCTAAACTGCTGACCCACGGGATTATGGAAATATTTATCAACAGATAACTCTAGAAAACGTTTGGCACACTTTGGGAAATTCGGTTGCATATACGTATTTTACTGTTTAAATGGTGGTGTGATAAGTTGTAAAAATGTCCATGTGGACGGGATGCTGTCTGCAAACAGAAAACAATCATATAGAGTTGAGTACAATGCACTGGAAAGTGAAGCCAGCTCCATAGCTTCCAGTATAATCTGCACCAAACCATTGCAACAACCAGGTCTGTAGTTCCACATCCTGAGACACTGAGCAAAGCTGACATGGCACCAATAAAACTTTGTGATGGCAAGTTTAGATAATTTCACAACAATGTGAAAGTCAGAAGAGCCTGCAGTGATAACCAACATGCCCAGCGTCCTGCCTGCACTGGAAATGCTCTGGATATGTCTGACTGCCATCTGTATCTAAATGTCTAAATGTCTCCACTGATAAACCATGTGCTACCGTGCACTTAACGTCAGAAATGGATGATGAGATTTATATTGATGAAAATGTTAAAGAAGGTCTGCTGTGTCTCCCAGCACAGTGTGGAGAGCATGAAAGAGATACCAGGAGATAGACCAGTAAACCAGGAGACAGACCAGTATACAAAGAGACCAGTGCATGTGGAGACCAGTTTACCAGTAGATAGAACAATATATAAGAAGAGCAGTACACCAGAAGATAGACCAGTATGTCACGACACCAGTACACGTGGAGACCTGTATACCAGGAGATAGACCAGTAAGGACACCAGTACACCAGGAGATAGACAAGTACACAAGAAAACCAGTACACCAGGAGACAGCCCAGTAGGCCCGGACACCAGTACACCAGCAAGCCAGGAGACAGACCAGTATAAAAGGAGACCAGTACATGAGGAGACAGACCAGTATGCCAGGAGACCAGTACACCAGCAGACAGACCCGTATGTCAGGAGACCAGTACAGCAGGAGACCAGTACACCAGGAGGCAGACCATTTGCCAGGAGACCAGTAAACCAGGAGACAGACCAGTACGCTTTTAGAGCAGTATATGATGACACCAGTATACCCAAAAACAGACCTGTATACCAGGAAACCAGTATCCCAAGATACAGATGAGTATACATGGAGACCACTACACCACGAGACCAGTATACCAAGAAACAGACCAGTATACCAGGAACCAGTATACCAGGTTACAGACTAGTATACATAGAGACCAGTATACCAAGAAGGAGACCAGTATACCAGGAGACCAGTATACCAGGTTACAGACTAGTATACATAGAGTCCAGTATACCAGGAAACCAGTATACCAGGTTACAGACTAGTATACATAGAGTCCAGTATACATAGAGTCCAGTATACCAGGAGACCAGTATACCAGGTTACAGACTAGTATACATAGAGTCCAGTATACATAGAGTCCAGTGTACCAGGAGACCAGTATACCAGGTTACAGACTAGTACACATAGAGTCCAGTATACCAGGAGACCAGTATACCAGGTTACAGACTAGTATACATAGAGTCCAGTATACCAGGAGACCAGTATACCAGGTTACAGACTAGTATACATAGAGTCCAGTATACATAGAGTCCAGTGTACCAGGAGACCAGTATACCAGGTTACAGACTAGTACACATAGAGTCCAGTATACCAGGAGACCAGTATACCAGGTTACAGACTAGTATACATAGAGTCCAGTATACATAGAGTCCAGTATACCAGGAGACCAGTATACCAGGTTACAGACTAGTATACATAGACTCCAGTATACCAGGAGACCAGTATACCAGGTTACAGACTAGTATACATAGAGTCCAGTATACATAGAGTCCAGTGTACCAGGAGACCAGTATACCAGGTTACAGACTAGTATACATAGAGTCCAGTATACATAGAGTCCAGTATACCAGGAAACCAGTATACCAGGTTACAGACTAGTATACATAGAGTCCAGTGTACCAGGAGACCAGTATACCAGGTTACAGACTAGTATACATAGAGTCCAGTATACATAGAGTCCAGTGTACCAGGAGACCAGTATACCAGGTTACAGACTAGTATACATAGAGTCCAGTATACATAGAGTCCAGTATACCAGGAAACCAGTATACCAGGTTACAGACTAGTATACATAGAGTCCAGTATACATAGAGTCCAGTGTACCAGGAGACCAGTATACCAGGTTACAGACTAGTATACATAGAGTCCAGTGTACCAGGAGACCAGTATACCAGGTTACAGACTAGTATACATAGAGTCCAGTATACATAGAGTCCAGTATACCAGGAGACCAGTATACCAGGTTACAGACTAGTATACATAGAGTCCAGTATACATAGAGTCCAGTATACCAGGAGACCAGTATACCAGGTTACAGACTAGTATACATAGAGACCAGTATACCAGGTTACAGACTAGTATACATAGAGTCCAGTATACCAGGAGACCAGTATACATAGAGTCCAGTATACCAGGTGGCGTCAGGTAGGAGGACTGCGGAAGTGAAAAATAGACACTTGCCTGATAAAGGGTAAAAGTGAAGCCTATGTGGAAGTGCAAAAAAACTGTTCCCCCTTCATCCACTAGGGGCTGCAAAACAGAGCAAATCCGCATAGACTCCCATGTTAAAAAGACCAACTTCACAGCAGAAATAAACATGTTTACAGGAGGAATAAACATGTTTACAGCCTGGTACAAACTTCCATTTTAGGTTTAATAGGTCAGGTTTACCTTCATGACAACTGTGGGGGGAGTGATTTTTTTTCTAACTTCTACATTTAAAAGTAATTTAATCTCGAAGTTCGCCATATTTAGGGGCGTGTCCTTTTGATTGACAGGTACCCGATCTCCCGCTTTAAGTAAGAAGAACGTAGAACAACCGCGGTTTTTAGCCGCTTAACAACGTGACTTAGCTTTAGCCCGCTTACCTCCGTTAGCTGGTTAGCTCCTGTTATCTCCGGGTTAGCTTGGTTAGCTCTTAGCTACAGAAAGCTCGGAGGTCGCTCGATGTCAATCATCCGCCATAATGCTTACAGCCCCCCTCTCAGCTCCACCTCTTTGCCCATATTTGTATTTTCTGCGAGAGACGACGTGCATGCCCCTGCCAAGATGTTGATGGTAGAAACCGCCCACCGAGCTTCGATTCAGCTCTTCAGAAACCTACTGGTGACGTCACAGAGGCTCCGCCCATCTCTTATATACAGAATATGGTCTGAAGGTAACACAAAAGTAATGCTAACAAAAAATTATTCCTCCTCTTCCCAGTTTCCAGGTTAATGCTAGGTTTCTAACCAGTGTTTCTAATGGGTTATACCGCGTGATGTATGGATATGCATGTAAGTTTTTAAGGATTTAAAAGACGGATATCAGTCGTCTGCCACCGGTACAGTCGGTGGATGGATTCCAGGCTTCTCCTGACAGCATGCTGACGTGTCCTCGGGCGAAACACTGAACCCAGAGTTTCCTCCTGATGAATGTGAATGTGTGTGACAGATGAAAAAAGGCTTGTAAGTAACAACAGACGTGCTGTATGAGTGTGTGGCTGACATGTAGCGTGGAAGCACTTTATGTGGTCAAAATGTGACCAGAAAAGTGCTGTATAACTCCAAACACTGTGTAAAATTCCTGTTATGAAACAAGGTTTTAGATGAAATGTCACAAATGGCCAGACGCAAACAGGACTCGTCTTGTCTGAGTCTTGGTGACAGTCAGGGGAGGAGTGTTGAGTCCTGCCAGGACCGAAGGATGAATAAATCCATCACCCCCCCCCCGTCACACTGCTGTCACATCTATCAGCGCGGCTCGGCTTGGGGGGAGCCTCTGGACCGTCACCTCACTAATCTGATTACAGTTTGAAATATTACACAACAGAGCAGACATCGCTCAGTCTCTAAAGCTCAGATAAATAAACCGAAGAAGGGGGGGTAAGGGACCTCTACAGCTGGAGCAGAATGGACTAACATCTACAAGCAGCTATGTTACCATGTGCAACCAGAACCGACTCACATCAGATCAGTCTATATTCATAAAGTCCTTTCAGACAAGCTTTTGGAAAATACACATAAAGACAAGACAATAATTCATTCAGAAATATAACGTAATAACAAATGGTGAACAAAGAGCAAGCAGAGGGGTAAAATACAGTAAGAATAGACACAGTGCAGCAAGAAACAGTAAAAAGATCAGGTTTTACACATGACTAAATCCCTTAATGACTGGTTTTAATGACAATAATGGGAAAAAAATAAATATATAAAAATAAGAGAAAAAACTTACTAAAGAATAAATAATAAATGATGAAACTGATTCTTCTGATATTTGTAAAGTCATTAAAATAGATGAATTAGAGTTAAATAAATGTTATTATTGTTAACATTTATGAGTTAAAACGTAAAACGTCAACCAGTAAAATCTGTTCTGAAACGAAGCAGTTCTACATGTTATAAAAGCCGGATCACACAGTTAATAAGTCGTACAGTTGTACTAATAAAGTTCTAAATGAATAATTGCAATTATCTGTCCCTGCTGGTGGACATGGAACATGGAGACTCTGGAGAGTCCAGAGTCCGGGCCAGAGTCCGGGCCAGAGTCCGGGCCAGAGTCCGGGCCAGAGTCCGGGCCAGAGTCCGGACCAGAGTCCGGGCCAGAGTCCGGGCCAGAGTCCGGGCCAGAGTCCGGGCCAGAGTCCGGGCCAGAGTCCGGACCAGAGTCCGGGCCAGAGTCCGGGCCAGAGTCCGGGCCAGAGTCCGGGCCAGAGTCCGGGCCAGAGTCCGGGCCAGAGTCCGGACCAGAAACCAGACTAAACATGAAGCTCACAGGAAGCTGGAGTCTATCCCAGCAATCATCAGGTGTGAGGCAGGTGCACCTAGACAGGTCGTCAGTCCATCACAGGACCACACAGCCGGGCAAACAACCACACACACTCCTAGGAGGATTTAATGGAACCAGTCAAGCTAACAAACATGTCTGTAGCCGGAGTACCCGGAGAGAACCCACATCTGGAGAGAACCCACACCTGGAGAGAACCCACATCTGGAGAGAACCCACATCTGGGGAGAACCCACATCTGGAGAGAACCCACACCTGGGGAGAACCCACACCTGGAGAGAACCCATACCTGGGGAGAACCCACATCTGGAGAGAACCCACACCTGGAGAGAACCCACACCTGGGGAGAACCCACATCTGGAGAGAACCCACACCTGGAGAGAACCCACACCTGGGGAGAACCCATACCTGGGGAGAACCCACATCTGGAGAGAACCCACACCTGGAGAGAACCCACACCTGGAGAGAACCCATACCTGGGGAGAACCCACATCTGGAGAGAACCCACACCTGGGGAGAACCCACACCTGGAGAGAACCCACACCTGGAGAGAACCCATACCTGGGGAGAACCCATACCTGGGGAGAACCCACACCTGGAGAGAACCCACACCTGGGGAGAACCCACATCTGGAGAGAACCCACACCTGGGGAGAACCCACACCTGGAGAGAACCCACACCTGGGGAGAACCCACACCTGGAGAGAACCCATACCTGGGGAGAACCCACATCTGGAGAGAACCCACACCTGGGGAGAACCCACAACTGGAGAGAACCCATACCTGGGGAGAACCCACACCTGGAGAGAACCCACACCTGGGGAGAACCCACATCTGGGGAGAACCCACATCTGGAGAGAACCCACACCTGGAGAGAACCCACACCTGGGGAGAACCCAGTAAAAGTCTGCAGGTTTCCTCGCGGGGAAACTAGCAGATGTTGGACAGTTTCCACAGAATCAGGAGAAATTCCAGAAAGCAGACAGAGGACTGAATGTGAATGAAAGGTTTCTATGAATTTGCAGCAGGTGTGTTTTCATGACAAGCTGCTCCTGACGGATTCATAACAGTAGAAAATAGTAGAAAATAGTAGAAAATATCTCCTCTTTCCCAGGATTACAGCTGTGGGTGGCTGACCCTGACAGGAATGGCTGCTCTCAGCCTGGAACCTGCGGAGTTTTATCATCCTGGAGTTTTTACCCCCCGTGCATCGACACTGACATTAGAAATAAATCCACGTTTCTGTTGGAAACACCTGTTTATGTCATGGAAATGTTTCAGACTAAACTAGCGCTGGTTCAGGACCGCCCATCTGCAGCCTGCTTTTAAGGGAGACATGGCGACATGTGAGCGCGTTGCTTTGAAGAAAATAAGCTTTCAGTGCATCTCAAGGTTGCACACACACAAAGCCGGAGGCGTCTCTTCAAAGTCAGTTTCACAAGGTCATTTCCTACATTATCCAGTTCTGTTCCATCATCATGAGAAACCTTCATGTTTCACGTAGAATTTAGACGAGTGCATCGCCGAACATCATGTATATGAATTAAAACCTGCAATTAAGACATTCATAGCACCGTTATTTCACTACATTAGTGTTTAGCCATGTTTGCTGTGTTTTGTCAGAGCTGGAGGATGACCAGATAATGAGCCCATGACAGAAAACAGCTCGTGTTGCGATGCATCCAGAGGAAAATGAGACGCTTTGTGAATCTCTCCAGGTTGACTCCCTGCATACGATGTCAGGATGAAAAGTTTGTTTCTCACAAGACGTTTTACCAAAGTCAAAGCTGAACGCAGAAAATGTGGCTAAGAAGATCCTCCTCAGACAAGCTGACTCTGGTATCTGCTGGACGGTTCCACGGTGGGCTCTGCGTTTTCCTCCAAACATTAAATCCTCTGCTACTCTTACACACACCTACAGCATCACCAGGAAACTATCGCATCCATACATCAGGGCTTGTGGCTGGTGGAGTCCTGAGGTTAGCAGCCAGACAGAGTTTCCACAAGCCAAACCTTCTGTTTCTGTGGAAAGTAATCAGGTCCCAGACCGTACAGAGACCCCACGCCACGGCCAGCCCCATCCAGTCACCCCGAGGCCAGACTTTCAGCTGAATCCAGATTCACCTCTGGCCTCCGTCACAGCAGTTTGAGCTGCCCCACACAAAGGGCCAAGTTTCACATTGAACGTGAGAATCCCCTCATCTTCTGACCCCCATTACCATATGAATGGACTGGAAACCGGAGCGGGGAGGAGAGACGGCGACAGACAGGAGGTCCGGCTGAAATGGTCCGGCTTACAGTGTTCTGGTCTGAGGCTCCGCTCGTGGTCACGTGCATGGACAGGTGGGGCTACACACCGACACAACGTCAACATTTCTCCACCCAACAGTCAGTCTGCACTACGAGCTAAAACAGATGATTTCCTGGTAAACATGAAAGTTGGAGCAGCTTGTGAGTGGGCGTGAAGATGAAGACAGTGGGAGGAAGAGGTCATCAGGTCTGAGAGGTGACAGCAAGAGTCAGCCAACAACCACACCCAGGAAGACTGGAGCTGCTGTTTAACCTCGCCAGCAGCTGAAAACCCAGAACCCAGTCAGGTTTTAGCCGAGACGAGAGTCGCTCAAACTGCAGCTGTTAAAACGTGTCAATAAAGACGTCAGGAGATGTGTTTGTCTTTCAGCAAGGACGCCTGACAGGCAGCACACCTCACATCTTCTTCCTTTTCTCTGCACGCGGCTCATCTTCATCCCACTGAGCTGCAGGCGGACGCCGAGCAGAGTGACGGAGGAAAATATACCCACCATGCTGAACTCTTTACTTATTTCAGCAGGATGTAAGAATTACATTTCAGACCTGTTGCATCAGGATGGAGAATGTGACGTTAAAACGGCTCAGAGTCTGGACGGATTTCACCCTCACAAACCGCCGTTGATTAAAAAAAAGATGGGCAAAAACTGCACATCTTCCCCCTAAAACTGCACATCTTCCCCCTAAAACTGCACATCTTCTCACCAAAAGTGCACATCTACTTGCCAAACATTTATGCTACTTTATATTCATACAAACACTTTTATTTTTCCCAGTTAGTCACTAAATGCCTGAATTACTTACCAATAAATAAAATAAATACAGGGGGAAAATAACAAAAGAAAAGATTTTATGAAAATAAAGCACAATTTTATGTTAAATTAACAACAACAAATTGGTACATATTGATAATAAACAAACAATATTAAAATAAATTCAGAAATAATAAGGAATTAAAACCAATAAGTTCAATAGAATAATTAGATGTACAAATATATTAGCTAAAGGCTGAAATCTGCAACAGCAGGCTTTTAAAGAGTTAAAAGTAAAATCTCACTATTGTCAAGTTAAAGTCATATTTTTGATTTGATATTTGATAAAACCCAAGAGCATTAATTTGACTAAAATGTATTATTTTTAAAAATAAAAACAGTAATATAATGAATAAAACATGATGAATTAAAATTGTAAAATATAAATAAACATCATCATGTAAGGAAATACTTTTACACACAAATACTTTTAAAAAGAAATTATGTGTATCAGTAAAGTGGTACTTTGAGATTAAAATGCTGATATATGTGAAAGTATCAATAAACTCATCCATCATGCAGACGACACGGTTCTGCTGCGGCCAATCGAAGCTTCCCAATGTTTTAATTAAGCATCAGTTTGTAGTTTACAAACACTAATCTGCATTAAACCTGATTTCTTTACATTTTATTAAAGCTTCAAAAGATGTAAGTATAAAATATATAAATGATTTGATTGGAAATATAAATAAAAAGATCGATAAAAGTACATATGTCTTGAATATTATCTTCATATAATCAGCTGATTTATTTCCTCCCATCTGATGTCATCAGAGACATTTAGGGATGCTAGCGAGTGATTGGATGCAGATCGGACAGCTAGACAGAGCACCCCCCTTCCTCCCCTTCCTCCCCGCCATCCTCCTCCTCCTGTATCTGAGCCCGTGGTCATTACTACCCTCCAGACTGCTTTTATCATCTCTATAAATCTGTGCCGGCTCAGACACGCCGTAATGAGGAGACCTGTGAGGCTGTCAACCTGCAACACCGCCCGCGGAGGCTCAACGGAGGAGGGTGTGAAAAAAGATGGAGGCCGGCTGGAAAGCATTTAAAAGAGAGCAAGGCCAGAAGCACCACACACACACACTCGCAACGTCACACACACTCAAAACAAGGTTTTACATGAAGGTTTATGGAAGAAGAGTTATCCTGCAGATCAAAGCTCTGCGGTGTGTTTTCCTCACAGAGCATCCGCCTCTACTGACCAGACAAAAGCCAACTTCATCTGCACACGTTGTCAAATAAAACAAAGTAAACACAGTAAACGATGAACTCAAGTGCAGCAGGAGCTTTACTGTGGATATGGTCTTTGTTTCTATAATGTGAGACCACCGACCTCGCTGGTACGCCGCAGAACCTGCCTGGATTACTAGTTTTAACCACTGCAAGACCAGACCCTCGGTAAAGGCTCCAGTATATCATCCAGCAGATCCAGTAGATGTTAGCAACCAGCAGGAAGCAGCAATGCTAACATGTCACATAGCAGCCATTGTAACATGTAGCAGGAAGCAGCAATGCTAACATGTCACATAGCAGCAATGGTAACATGTAGCATAAAGCAGCAATGCTAACATGTAGCATAGCGGCAATGCTAACATGTAGCATAGCAGCAATGCTAACATGTAGCATAACAGCAATGCTAACATGTCACATAGCAGCAATGGTAACATGTAGCAGGAAACAGCAATGCTAACATTTCACATAGCAGCAATGGTAACATGTAGCAGGAAGGAGCAATGCTAACATGTCACATAGCAGCAATGGTAACATGTAGCATAAAGCAGCAATGCTAACATGTAGCATAGCAGCAATGCTAACATGTAGCATAAAGCAGCAATGCTAACATGTAGCATAAATCAGCAATGCTAACATGTAGCATAGCAGCAATGCTAACATGTAGCATAAAGCAGCAATGCTAACATGTAGCATAGCAGCAATGCTAACATGTAGCATAAAGCAGCAATGCTATCATGTTGCAAAGCAACATAACGGGAGAAACTCAGCTAAGAGACTCTGCTAATGAATAATAAAGGTCCTGCTAATTTCCATAGAGATGAAGGTCCTGCTGGTTATCATGGAGATGAAGGTGCTGCTGGTTTCCGTGGAGATGAAGGGGATTTTACAATTAAGTATTCTCTATTCCTATGATATACTATGCTAGTCTTCACATCTTTCTGAGCCCTCATGGTGTTTCTAAGGTGAATGTGGGGTCTAAACCTGGATTCTTCTGACTGACCACTTATAGAGATGTCCATCATTTCCATTCTAAATTGCGCTGTCTGATGGCAGCAAACTGTATTAGCTCTGACTTGCTATCTTGATTTTTTAGTACAAACTCTTCTGACATAGATATTACCTCAAATTAGGTCTTTTTTTTCTGAGAATTTCATGCTGCAAGGGAGATTAATCTGCATATTTTTGGCTCTTTCAAGGCTTGTTATGATGAGTCTCCATGGCAACGGAAGGCTCGTTTACAATCGGGATCACCTGATTAAACCCTCCTAAATCAGGATTATCAGCGAAACAACACATAAAAATCCTAATTGAGTTGAAAAGAAAGAGAAGAGGTTGCAGAGCAGGAGTGAGACAGAGGAGAAAGCAATGGAGATTTAAACTATAGCTACCAACCGTCATCATGGGTAATGTGAGATCACTAGCTAACAAAACAGACAAGCTCAAGATGCTAACAATGTCTCAGAAAGAATACAGAGAGTGCAGTATTATGTGCTTCACCGAGACATGGCTGCATGAACACATCCCTGACTGTAATGTGTCTGTACCGGGCTTTAAAACGGTCCGTGCAGACGGCAGTAGACAACACAGCGGAAAGCTAAAGGGTGGTGGAATTGCAGTGCTGGTTAACCAGCGTTGGTGTCATCCTGGACATGTTACTGTCAAGGAGAAAATATGCACAAGGGACATTGAACTGTTAGCTGTGAGCTTCCGTCCATATTATTTACCCAGAGAGTTTACCTGTGTTATTCTGGTAGCGGTTTATATAATACCTGGTACCGCACCAGACACAGCCTGTGACGTCATCAGCTCCGTCGTTGCTCGGCTACAAACACAGCATCCAAACTCATTCATGGCGATCTCCGGAGACTTCAACGTCTCCCTCTCTGCAACTCTACCAACATTCCAGCAGTTTGTCAGCTGCTCCACCAGAGAAAATAAGATGTTGGACTTATTTTATGCAAATATGAATAATGGATCCAGTTGTTCTGCCCTGCCTCCTTTAGGAAGATCTGACCATAATCTGGTTCTTCTCACCTCCACCTACAAGCCCATCGTTCAGCAGCAACCAGTCATCACAAAGACTATCAAAATCTGGTCTGCTGAAGCTGAAGATGCTCTTAGAGGAGGCTTTGAGGCTACAGACTGGAACGTCCTCTGTGAACCTCATGGAGACGACATCAACGCCATGACTGAGTGTGTGACAGATTACATAAACTTCTGTGTGGACAGCATCGTCCCAACAAGAGCAGTGAGGTGCTTCCCCAATAACAAACCCTGGATCACCAGTGAGCTGAAAAAGCTGCTGAACATCAAAAAGAAAGCCTTCAGGGATGGAGACAGGGAGTTATTGAGGGCAACACAAAAACAACTTAAAACACAAACTAAGAAGTGCAAGGAGGACTACAGGAAGAAGTTAGAAAGTCAGCTCCAGCAGAATAACCTGAGGGATGTGTGGTCTGGAATGAAGAAGATCACTGGCTTCAAGTTAAAGGGGGACCAGCCTGATGGAGGTCTGGACAGAGCTAATGAGCTGAACATATTCTTCAACAGGTTCAGTTCACCCCCTACCTCCAGCCCAACAGACCACACACCCTCCATAAGCCCACTGCTTTCCTGTCACGCCTCCAATCTGTCACCCTGCAGCTCAGTCATGGACCAGAACACAGCTTCATCTCCCTCCACATCAGGACATCCTGAGACCTCCACCTTGTTTGTCTCCTGCAATCAGGTTATGAAGCAACTTGAGAAACTGAACCAGAACAAGGCTGCAGGTCCAGATGGTGTCAGTCCCAGAGTTCTCAAGACCTGCTCAGAACAACTATGTCCGATTCTCCAGCACCTTTTCAATACCAGTCTGAGACTAAATAGAGTCCCAGTGCTGTGGAAAACCTCCTGCCTTGTTCCAGTGCCTAAAAAACACAACCAAGTGACTACAGACCAGTTGCCCTGACATCTCACATCATGAAAGTCCTGGAGAGACTCTTACTGGCTCACCTCAACAAGCAAGTAAACACCTTTCAGGACCCATTCCAGTTTGCATATCGTAATGGACTTGGGGTTGAAGATGCCATCATATACCTGCTCCAGAGAGCACACTCTCATCTGGACCATTCAGGCAGCACTCTGAGGGTCATGTTCTTTCATTTCTCAGTGTTTTTAATACCATTCAGCCTGCTTTGTTATGTGAGAAGCTCCATAAATTCCAGGTGGATACCTCCACAACCACCTGGATCTATGACTACCTCACAAACAGACCCCAGTTTGTGAGACTGAAAGGTCGTGTGTCTGAGATGGAGGTCAGCAGCACTGGTGCACCACAAGGAACTGTACTCTGGCCATTCCTCTTCACTCTGTACACCTCAGACTTCCAGTACAACTCTGAGTCCTGTCATCTGCAGAAATACTCTGATGACTCTGCAGTTGTGGGGTGTATCAGGGATGGACAAGAAGCAGAGTACAGAGAACTGGTCAGTCAGTTTGTTAAATGGTGCGGTGACAATCATCTCATATTAAATAGCAGCAAAACAAAAGAGATGATTGTTGACTTCAGGAGGAAGAAGAATAAACAAAGCAGTGTTTCCATCCTGGGAGAGGAGGTGGAGGTGGTGGAGGAATACAAGTATCTTGGAGTTCAGCTGGACAACAAACTGGACTGGAAATGCAACACTGACTACATCTACAAGAAAGGTCAGAGCAGACTGTACTTCTTAAGGAAGCTGAGATGGTTTAACATCTGCACCAAGATGTTGCATATCTTCTATAAGTCTGTTGTGGAGAGTGCAGTCAGCTTTGCAGCATCTGCTGGGGTAGTAGCATCAGAACCAGAGACTTGAAGAGAATCAACAAACTGATCCAGAAAGCTGCTTCTGTGCTTGGAGTAACTCTGGAGCCGCTGGAGCTGATTGTCCAAAGAAGAATGCTGCACAAGCTGATGAAGATGATGGAGGATTCTTCACACCCTCTCCACAACACAGTGATGAAACAACAAAGTGTGTTCAGTGAGAGGCTTCTTCAGGTCCGATGGAAGACTGAAAGATACAGAAGATCATTCCTGCCAGCAGCCATCAGCCTCCAGAACAAGACCTCCTCTAGTTATTATTATTATGTACAACAATATTGAATTTCCATTTGGGGAATAATAAAGTATTTTTCATTTCATCATCATCATCATCATCATCATCCTCGTCATCATCATCATCATCATCATCATCATCATCCTCGTCATCATCATCATCATCATCAGCTGACGACATCCTGAGGTATTTGACCTGGTAAAAACATATTGAACACCTGGAAACCTGTCAGATTCTGGTTATTTGTGTAAAGTTGGTGTCTTTTTCCTTGACAGGGACGAAGCTTATCAATTAAAAAAAAAAAAAAAAAAAAAAAAAAAAAACCATTGCTAAATACGCCTGATAGAGCCAAAATTTTTCATCTTTTGCCCCTGGCCAGATCTTACAGAAGCTCTCATCGAGAAAAACATGTTGGGTTTTCAGAACTTATTTGCTCTTCATATATTTCATATTTGCAGCAGAAATGATAAAAGCTGCTCAGACATAACATTACTTAGCTACATTCATTCATTTTCACACTTCTTGAAAACTGTTTAAAGCCCAAATTCAGGTTAAATCAGGTCTCTGTGTAAAATATAAATAAAACCAGAATTCCATCAGGTCGTATTTTCCTCCCAGTAGAAGATATACATCATGTCAGTTGATGAAACCGAGGTGTTTGATCATCTGATGGAAAATATGAATCATTTAAATTGAATGATTGTGACAAATGACGCTTTTTCTTATTTTTATGAATGTAGGTTGGAAATAGCTCATCAGGGTTTAGCATTTTTTACTTATACCTTTTATACACAAAAATAACTAATTGGTTCGGGTCATGGGGAATTGGGGGGGGGGGGGGGGGGGGGGGGGGGGCCTGAACCTCAGAAAATCTGGGAACACCCCTGCAGTTTAGGCTTAATGTTTGTAATTTTACCACTCCAGTAAAGACCCATTTCTACATACTCTGCTGAAACAGATCCATGGGAGTTATGTGTTGCAGTAATAACAATCTGTGCTCTTAAAACTCCGCCTCACCTGTCACAACACCTTTTCAGACTCTTCTTAGAACACGCCTGGTTTATGTCTCAGAAGAGCATGTCCACGCCAGCTGCTGGTGCAGCTGCTGCAGGGAGAAGTAGAAAACAACTGCAGCGTAATAAACCAGAGCTGACCGTGCTGTGTGTGTGTGTGTGTGTGAGAGAGAGAGTGTGTGTGAGAGTGCACGGACCAGCTGAACCCTCCACCTCGCCATCCGGCGAGCCGTCTGTGATGTCAGACGCCAGAACCTTGCGTCACTGCTGACGCCCGCGCTGCTGCTAAAGCAAACACTCCTTCTGACAGCTGATACACAGTTTGGACTTTGAACCAGGCGGCTTGACAACATCATCCCACATCCAGCCTGGCACCTCCTCAGGTCCGGTCTGACTCCCTCCCACGCCGCCAGGAGCCGTCTCCGAAACGCCCACGTTTATGTAAGGGGATAATCCTGAGCCGCCATCAAAATGACGCACTGCTCTGGAGGTGTGGAGGCGCACGGCTGTCTGATGAAATCAGAGCATGAAAGTTTTATAATCATAACTCCCCCCCAGAAGAAGAGGCTCCTCTCCTCCTCCTTCTCCTCGCTCGTCTCGGGGATGCTCTTCCTTTGACACTTTAATGACCCCTGCTTTTCCAGACTCCCTGGCTCGTTCTCAGACATCTCAATCACCTTCCCCTCCAGTTAAAAAGAAGCAGAACTCGTTTCACATGAACGCTCGCTGTGTGTCTCCTCCAGCTGAAACAAAAAAGCAGCTCTCCATCATCCGGCAAACCATAGGCTCGCCTTTATCTCCCCCCCTCATTAAACTCTGAATAACTCTGCAGAGATGCAGAAAGACCAGAAAGAGAAGTGATTGAATTCTGCTGAATGAATAAAAGCCCCTTGAGGTTGCCATTTTCAATGTGAGCCCTGCTGAACAGGCTGGATCCAGAGATCCCAGCGAAGAATAGCCTATAGACGAGCTCCAGGCCAGCTGACCCACTGTAGATAATGTACCATGGATGTTCTGTCACCACGACGACCCGCCACGACCCCGCAGGGAGGCGGAGGAAGGAGCTGTGAACGGGAGGTCGTGCACTGGCAACCTGGTCGCGCTGAATGCAGCCCAATTACTCCCAGCACGCCCGCCATCCTGGAAAGGAGCCGGAGAAAAGAAAAATGGGTTTGACATTCAGGCAGACGGGCCGAGGGAGGTAACAAGTTCACGGGCCTTCCAGAGAACACGGCCGCCTGCTGTGTGATGGATCACGGAGCCTCAGACGGGCCATCAGGCCTGGGACCCGGCCAGGAGCGCATGGGAACCCAGGAGAGGGGAACCATCCTGCTGCTTGAATAAAAGAGCTGCTAAAGGCTTCAGATGTACGAGTCGCCCCGTATGGAAGGAAGGAACACAACAAAGCAGCTGTGTGTTTAATCTTTATTATAAACGTCCACATGAGGACGAGGAAAGCTGAGACTTCCTTCTCTTTTTCAGCTCAGGAGCTGCTACCTTAAACTGTTTCTCCTCTTTCAGTGAAGCAGCGGAAAATGTTGTGCAGCTTACAAAATCTCATGTTTGTTTGTTCTTTTCCCAGAAAAATTCCATTTTAAAGCTTTTTGTTGGACTTCTCCTCATGCAGATGAGAGGAAACGGCTCAAGCTTGTGTGATTTCCCTTCATGTCATTTCCACAGATGCAAACGTTTCACCGCGTCCCAGAAGAACCAGCAGCCTGCCTGCCAGCCCGTCTCTCTGGACAGCAAACCGGTGACCTTCATGCTGACTCTACAGCTGATGAAACTGCAGCTCTAGTCTGTAAAGGTGAAAGAAGCGACACTCTGCAGCATCTAAAGACGGAAATTTCCCTTCAGAATAAAAGCAGCTTTTGTCCCGTTTGCTTCTGAGATGACCTGATATAAACAGGTAAAGATCAATAAAAACACAAAGAAATGCTTTCATGACCCAGACTGGAGGAACAGAAAGTTTGTGGGTTTTCCATCCAAAACGATTAATTTGGGCCAGAAGAAGAGATTTATAAGTCGCCGATGGACTGAAGAAGCAGTTTGTCTGAGAAGACAGAAACACGCTGAGATATTTCATCCTGAAAGAAGCAGCAGAACGTCGGAAAGCATCGGCTCCAGCACGCGTCACCGATGACGACAACCACCCAGATTCATGGGGGGGGGGGGGGGGGGGGGGGGGGGGGGGGGAGTTACTACCGAGCACAAACGCCACATACGAGACAGATTTACACAGAAAACTCCTGCAAATCATTCAAACAGAAATGTTTTTATCTGCAGAATAAAGATGAGAAAAAGCAATCAATTAAATGAATATGTCAATTATAGGAAAATGATTCGATAATCGATAAAATCCATTATTATTATTATTATTATTATTGTTGTTGTTGTTATTATTATTATCGTTATTATTATTATTATTATTATTATTATTGTTATTATTATTATTATTCTTATTATTCTTATTATTATTATTGTTATTATTATTATTATTATTATTATTATTGTTGTTGTTGTTGTTGTTATTATTATTATCATTATTATTATTTTTATGTTAATAGTAACATTAACATTTCCAGCTAATGTTTATATTATTATATTTATACAAACAAAATAATATTAAATATGAAAATGTATTGATCACATTATTTTGGTATTTATATAAACACTGTCCATTTTTAAACTTTTTAACACTGAGACGACTGAGACGAACTTATTTCATCTTTTTTTTTACTTTATATCAAATAACCTTGTTTTATTATTATTATATCATTATTATAATAATGTGATGTGTTTTCATGCCCTTATTTTCAGCACTGTTCCAGCTGCTGCAACAGTTAAAGTGATTTACACATCATGATGATGATGATGATGATGATGATGATGATAAATCTGGACTTTGTTATTATCAGAGTGAAAAATGGTCGTTAGAGTAACAGAAAACCAAACTTAGTTCATTCCTCAGCAGCATTTAAACAGGAAACATGTTTCTCTCCAGAAAGATGCAAAATGATGGTCTCAGCTGTGGACCCGGACCCGGACCCAGAGGAAGTCTGCAGACTGGAACCACGTGGCCACAGTCAGCAGGTTAGTCCCCCCACACGTGCACGGATCTGAACTGATGCAGGAAAGCAGCTCCAGTATCGTTGTGAATGGAGCAGCTGGAGTTGTTCTGCTGCGCTGTGGGTCAGACGGTCTGCATGCATTCAGAACACACTCCTCCAGCAGAACACACTCCTCCAGCAGAACACACTCCTCCAGCAGAACACACTCCTCCAACAGAACACACTCCTCCAACAGAACACACTCCCCCCAGCAGAACACACTCCTCCAACAGAACACACTCCTCCAGCAGAACACACTCCTCCAGCAGAACACACTCCTCCAGCAGAACACACTCCCCCAGCAGAACACACTCCCCCAGCAGAACACACTCCTCCAACAGAACACACTCCCCCAGCAGAACACACTCCCCCCAGCAGAACACACTCCTCCAGCAGAACACACTCCCCCAGCAGAACACACTCCTCCAGCAGAACACACTCCTCCAACAGAACACACTCCTCCAGCAGAACACACTCCTCCAGCAGAACACACTCCTCCAGCAGAACACACTCCTCCAACAGAACACACTCCTCCAGCAGAACACACTCCCCCAGCAGAACACACTCCTCCAGCAGAACACACTCCCCCCAGCAGAACACACTCCCCCAGCAGAACACACTCCTCCAACAGAACACACTCCCCCAGCAGAACACACTCCCCCCAGCAGAACACACTCCTCCAGCAGAACACACTCCTCCAACAGAACACACTCCTCCAGCAGAACACACTCCTCCAGCAGAACACACTCCTCCAGCAGAACACACTCCCCCAGCAGAACACACTCCCCCAGCAGAACACACTCCCCCAGCAGAACACACTCCCCCCAGCAGAACACACTCCCCCAGCAGAACACACTCCTCCAGCAGAACACACTCCTCCAGCAGAACACACTCCTCCAGCAGAACACACTCCCCCCAGCAGAACACACTCCCCCCAGCAGAACACACTCCCCCAGCAGAACACACTCCTCCAGCAGAACACACTCCCCCAGCAGAACACACTCCCCCAGCAGAACACACTCCCCCAGCAGAACACACTCCTCCAGCAGAACACACTCCTCCAGCAGAACACACTCCCCCCAGCAGAACACACTCCCCCCAGCAGAACACACTCCTCCAGCAGAACACACTCCCCCCAGCAGAACACACTCCCCCAGCAGAACACACTCCCCCAGCAGAACACACTCCTCCAGCAGAACACACTCCTCCAGCAGAACACACTCCCCCCAGCAGAACACACTCCCCCAGCAGAACACACTCCCCCAGCAGAACACACTCCTCCAGCAGAACACACTCCCCCAGCAGAACACACTCCCCCAGCAGAACACACTCCTCCAACAGAACACACTCCCCCAGCAGAACACACTCCTCCAACAGAACACACTCCCCCCAGCAGAACACACTCCCCCCAGCAGAACACACTCCTCCAGCAGAACACACTCCCCCAGCAGAACACACTCCTCCAGCAGAACACACTCCCCCAGCAGAACACACTCCCCCAGCAGAACACACTCCTCCAACAGAACACACTCCTCCAGCAGAACACACTCCTCCAGCAGAACACACTCCTCCAACAGAACACACTCCTCCAGCAGAACACACTCCTCCAGCAGAACACACTCCCCCAGCAGAACACACTCCCCCCAGCAGAACACACTCCTCCAGCAGAACACACTCCCCCCAGCAGAACACACTCCTCCAACAGAACACACTCCTCCAACAGAACACACTCCTCCAGCAGAACACACTCCCCCCAGCAGAACACACTCCCCCAGCAGAACACACTCCTCCAACAGAACACACTCCCCCAGCAGAACACACTCCTCCAACAGAACACACTCCCCCAGCAGAACACACTCCTCCAACAGAACACACTCCTCCAACAGAACACACTCCCCCAGCAGAACACACTCCCCCAGCAGAACACACTCCTCCAGCAGAACACACTCCCCCAGAAGAAAAAACTCCCCCAGCAGAACACACTCCCCCAGCAGAACACACTCCTCCAGCAGAACACACTCCTCCAGCAGAACACACTCCTCCAACAGAACACACTCCCCCAGCAGAACACACTCCTCCAACAGAACACACTCCTCCAACAGAACACACTCCCCCAGCAGAACACACTCCCCCAGCAGAACACACTCCTCCAGCAGAACACACTCCCCCAGCAGAACACACTCCTCCAACAGAACACACTCCCCCAGCAGAACACACTCCTCCAACAGAACACACTCCCCCAGCAGAACACACTCCCCCAGCAGAACACACTCCCCCAGCAGAACACACTCCTCCAGCAGAACACACTCCTCCAGCAGAACACACTCCCCCAGCAGAACACACTCCTCCAGCAGAACACACTCCTCCAGCAGAACACACTCCTCCAACAGAACACACTCCCCCAGCAGAACACACTCCCCCAGCAGAACACACTCCTCCAGCAGAACACACTCCCCCAGCAGAAAAAACTCCCCCAGCAGAACACACTCCCCCAGCAGAACACACTCCCCCCAGCAGAACACACTCCTCCAGCAGAACACACTCCTCCAACAGAACACACTCCCCCAGCAGAACACACTCCTCCAACAGAACACACTCCTCCAACAGAACACACTCCCCCAGCAGAACACACTCCCCCAGCAGAACACACTCCTCCAGCAGAACACACTCCCCCAGCAGAAAAAACTCCCCCAGCAGAACACACTCCTCCAACAGAACACACTCCTCCAGCAGAACACACTCCTCCAACAGAACACACTCCTCCAGCAGAACACACTCCTCCAACAGAACACACTCCCCCAGCAGAACACACTCCCCCAGCAGAACACACTCCTCCAGCAGAACACACTCCCCCCAGCAGAACACACTCCCCCAGCAGAACACACTCCTCCAGCAGAACACACTCCCCCAGCAGAACACACTCCCCCAGCAGAACACACTCCTCCAGCAGAACACACTCCTCCAACAGAACACACTCCCCCAGCAGAACACACTCCTCCAACAGAACACACTCCCCCAGCAGAACACACTCCTCCAGCAGAACACACTCCCCCCAGCAGAACACACTCCCCCCAGCAGAACACACTCCTCCAGCAGAACACACTCCTCCAGCAGAACACACTCCCCCCAGCAGAACACACTCCTCCAACAGAACACACTCCTCCAGCAGAACACACTCCTCCAGCAGAACACACTCCCCCCAGCAGAACACACTCCTCCAACAGAACACACTCCTCCAGCAGAACACACTCCCCCCAGCAGAACACACTCCCCCAGCAGAAACACACTCCCCCCAGCAGAACACACTCCTCCAACAGAACACACTCCTCCAGCAGAACACACTCCCCCCAGCAGAACACACTCCTCCAGCAGAACACACTCCCCCCAGCAGAACACACTCCTCCAGCAGAACACACTCCCCCAGCAGAACACACTCCCCCAGCAGAACACACTCCTCCAGCAGAACACACTCCCCCAGCAGAACACACTCCTCCAGCAGAACACACTCCCCCAGCAGAACACACTCCCCCAGCAGAACACACTCCTCCAGCAGAACACACTCCCCCCAGCAGAACACACTCCCCCCAGCAGAACACACTCCTCCAGCAGAACACACTCCTCCAGCAGAACACACTCCCCCCAGCAGAACACACTCCTCCAGCAGAACACACTCCCCCAGCAGAACACACTCCCCCCAGCAGAACACACTCCCCCAGCAGAACACACTCCTCCAGCAGAACACACTCCCCCCAGCAGAACACACTCCTCCAGCAGAACACACTCCCCCCAGCAGAACACACTCCTCCAGCAGAACACACTCCCCCAGCAGAACACACTCCTCCAGCAGAACACACTCCCCCCAGCAGAACACACTCCTCCAGCAGAACACACTCCCCCAGCAGAACACACTCCCCCCAGCAGAACACACTCCTCCAGCAGAACACACTCCTCCAGCAGAACACACTCCCCCAGCAGAACACACTCCTCCAACAGAACACACTCCTCCAACAGAACACACTCCCCCAGCAGAACACACTCCTCCAGCAGAACACACTCCTCCAACAGAACACACTCCCCCAGCAGAACACACTCCTCCAGCAGAACACACTCCCCCCAGCAGAACACACTCCCCCCAGCAGAACACACTCCTCCAGCAGAACACACTCCCCCCAGCAGAACACACTCCTCCAGCAGAACACACTCCCCCAGCAGAACACACTCCCCCAGCAGAACACACTCCTCCAGCAGAACACACTCCTCCAACAGAACACACTCCTCCAGCAGAACACACTCCCCCAGCAGAACACACTCCCCCAGCAGAACACACTCCTCCAGCAGAACACACTCCCCCCAGCAGAACACACTCCCCCCAGCAGAACACACTCCCCCAGCAGAACACACTCCTCCAGCAGAACACACTCCCCCAGCAGAACACACTCCTCCAGCAGAACACACTCCCCCAGCAGAAAAAACTCCCCCAGCAGAACACACTCCCCCAGCAGAACACACTCCCCCCAGCAGAACACACTCCTCCAGCAGAACACACTCCTCCAGCAGAACACACTCCCCCAGCAGAACACACTCCTCCAACAGAACACACTCCTCCAACAGAACACACTCCCCCAGCAGAACACACTCCCCCAGCAGAACACACTCCTCCAGCAGAACACACTCCCCCAGCAGAAAACACTCCCCCAGCAGAACACACTCCTCCAGCAGAACACACTCCTCCAGCAGAACACACTCCTCCAGCAGAACACACTCCTCCAGCAGAACACACTCCTCCAACAGAACACACTCCCCCAGCAGAACACACTCCCCAGCAGAACACACTCCTCCAGCAGAACACACTCCCCCAGCAGAACACACTCCCCCAGCAGAACACACTCCTCCAGCAGAACACACTCCCCAGCAGAACACACTCCCCCAGCAGAACACACTCCTCCAGCAGAACACACTCCTCCAGCAGAACACACTCCCCCAGCAGAACACACTCCTCCAAGCAGAACACACTCCCCCAGCAGAACACACTCCTCCAGCAGAACACACTCCCCCCAGCAGAACACACTCCCCCAGCAGAACACACTCCTCCAGCAGAACACACTCCTCCAGCAGAACACACTCCCCCCAGCAGAACACACTCCTCCAAGCAGAACACACTCCTCCAGCAGAACACACTCCTCCAGCAGAACACACTCCCCCCAGCAGAACACACTCCTCCAGCAGAACACACTCCCCCCAGCAGAACACACTCCCCCCAGCAGAACACACTCCCCCAGCAGAACACACTCCTCCAGCAGAACACACTCCTCCAGCAGAACACACTCCCCCAGCAGAACACACTCCTCCAACAGAACACACTCCTCCAGCAGAACACACTCCCCCCAGCAGAACACACTCCTCCAGCAGAACACACTCCCCCCAGCAGAACACACTCCTCCAGCAGAACACACTCCCCCAGCAGAACACACTCCCCCAGCAGAACACACTCCCCCAGCAGAACACACTCCTCCAGCAGAACACACTCCCCCAGCAGAACACACTCCCCCAGCAGAACACACTCCTCCAGCAGAACACACTCCCCCAGCAGAACACACTCCCCCAGCAGAACACACTCCTCCAGCAGAACACACTCCCCCAGCAGAACACACTCCTCCCAGCAGAACACACTCCTCCAGCAGAACACACTCCTCCAGCAGAACACACTCCCCCAGCAGAACACACTCCTCCAGCAGAACACACTCCCCCAGCAGAACACACTCCCCCCAGCAGAACACACTCCTCCAGCAGAACACACTCCTCCAGCAGAACACACTCCCCCAGCAGAACACACTCCTCCAGCAGAACACACTCCCTCCAGCAGAACACACTCCTCCAGCAGAACACACTCCCCCAGCAGAACACACTCCTCCAGCAGAACACACTCCCCCCAGCAGAACACACTCCTCCAGCAGAACACACTCCCCCCAGCAGAACACACTCCCCCCAGCAGAACACACTCCTCCAGCAGAACACACTCC
>NC_136627.1:4800465-4964350 GCF_933228915.1 Telmatherina bonti | reverse complement strand
GAACACACTCCCCAGCAGAACACACTCCCCCAGCAGAACACACTCCTCCAACAGAACAACACTCCCCCAGCAGAACACACTCCTCCAACAGAACACACTCCCCAGCAGAACACACTCCCCCCAGCAGAACACACTCCTCCAGCAGAACACACTCCCCAGCAGAACACACTCCTCCAGCAGAACACACTCCCCCAGCAGAACACACTCCCCCAGCAGAACACACTCCTCCAACAGAACACACTCCTCCAGCAGAACACACTCCTCCAGCAGAACACACTCCTCCACAGAACACACTCCTCCAGCAGAACACACTCCTCCAGCAGAACACACTCCCCCAGCAGAACACACTCCCCCCAGCAGAACACACTCCTCCAGCAGAACACACTCCCCCAGCAGAACACACTCCTCCAACAGAACACACTCCTCCAGCAGAACACACTCCTCCAGCAGAACACACTCCCCCCAGCAGAACACACTCCCCAGCAGAACACACTCCTCCAACAGAACACACTCCCCCAGCAGAACACACTCCTCCAACAGAACACACTCCCCCAGCAGAACACACTCCTCCAACAGAACACACTCCTCCAACAGAACACACTCCCCCAGCAGAACACACTCCCCAGCAGAACACACTCCTCCAGCAGAACACACTCCCCCAGAAGAAAAAACTCCCCAGCAGAACACACTCCCCCAGCAGAACACACTCCTCCAGCAGAACACACTCCTCCAGCAGAACACACTCCTCAACAGAACACACTCCCCCAGCAGAACACACTCCTCCACAGAACACACTCCTCCAACAGAACACACTCCCCCAGCAGAACACACTCCCCAGCAGAACACACTCCTCCAGCAGAACACACTCCCCAGCAGAACACACTCCTCCACAGAACACACTCCCCCAGCAGAACACACTCCTCCAACAGAACACACTCCCCAGCAGAACACACTCCCCCAGCAGAACACACTCCCCAGCAGAACACACTCCTCCAGCAGAACACACTCCTCCAGCAGAACACACTCCCCCAGCAGAACACACTCCTCCAGCAGAACACACTCCTCCAGCAGAACACACTCCTCCAACAGAACACACTCCCCCAGCAGAACACACTCCCCCAGCAGAACACACTCCTCCAGCAGAACACACTCCCCCAGCAGAAAAAACTCCCCAGCAGAACACACTCCCCAGCAGAACACACTCCCCCAGCAGAACACACTCCTCCAGCAGAACACACTCCTCCAACAGAACACACTCCCCAGCAGAACACACTCCTCCAACAGAACACACTCCTCCAACAGAACACACTCCCCCAGCAGAACACACTCCCCAGCAGAACACACTCCTCCAGCAGAACACACTCCCCCAGCAGAAAAACTCCCCAGCAGAACACACTCCTCCAACAGAACACACTCCTCCAGCAGAACACACTCCTCCAACAGAACACACTCCTCCAGCAGAACACACTCCTCCAACAGAACACACTCCCCAGCAGAACACACTCCCCCAGCAGAACACACTCCTCCAGCAGAAACACACTCCCCCCAGCAGAACACACTCCCCAGCAGAACACACTCCTCCAGCAGAACACACTCCCCAGCAGAACACACTCCCCCAGCAGAACACACTCCTCCAGCAGAACACACTCCTCCAACAGAACACACTCCCCCAGCAGAACACACTCCTCCAGCAGAACACACTCCCCCAGCAGAACACACTCCTCCAGCAGAACACACTCCCCCAGCAGAACACACTCCCCCCAGCAGAACACACTCCTCCAGCAGAACACACTCCTCCAGCAGAACACACTCCCCCCAGCAGAACACACTCCTCCAACAGAACACACTCCTCCAGCAGAACACACTCCTCCAGCAGAACACACTCCCCCAGCAGAACACACTCCTCCAGCAGAACACACTCCTCCAGCAGAACACACTCCCCCAGCAGAACACACTCCCCAGCAGAACACACTCCCCCCAGCAGAACACACTCCTCCAACAGAACACACTCCTCCAGCAGAACACACTCCCCCAGCAGAACACACTCCTCCAGCAGAACACACTCCCCCCAGCAGAACACACTCCTCCAGCAGAACACACTCCCCCAGCAGAACACACTCCCCCAGCAGAACACACTCCTCCAGCAGAACACACTCCCCAGCAGAACACACTCCTCCAGCAGAACACACTCCCCCAGCAGAACACACTCCCCCAGCAGAACACACTCCTCCAGCAGAACACACTCCCCCAGCAGAACACACTCCCCCCAGCAGAACACACTCCTCCAGCAGAACACACTCCTCCAGCAGAACACACTCCCCCCAGCAGAACACACTCCTCCAGCAGAACACACTCCCCCAGCAGAACACACTCCCCCCAGCAGAACACACTCCCCCAGCAGAACACACTCCTCCAGCAGAACACACTCCCCCCAGCAGAACACACTCCTCCAGCAGAACACACTCCCCCCAGCAGAACACACTCCTCCAGCAGAACACACTCCCCCAGCAGAACACACTCCTCCAGCAGAACACACTCCCCCAGCAGAACACACTCCTCCAGCAGAACACACTCCCCCAGCAGAACACACTCCCCCCAGCAGAACACACTCCTCCAGCAGAACACACTCCTCCAGCAGAACACACTCCCCCAGCAGAACACACTCCTCCAACAGAACACACTCCTCCAACAGAACACACTCCCCCAGCAGAACACACTCCTCCAGCAGAACACACTCCTCCAACAGAACACACTCCCCCAGCAGAACACACTCCTCCAGCAGAACACACTCCCCCCAGCAGAACACACTCCCCCCAGCAGAACACACTCCTCCAGCAGAACACACTCCCCCCAGCAGAACACACTCCTCCAGCAGAACACACTCCCCCAGCAGAACACACTCCCCCAGCAGAACACACTCCTCCAGCAGAACACACTCCTCCAACAGAACACACTCCTCCAGCAGAACACACTCCCCCAGCAGAACACACTCCCCCAGCAGAACACACTCCTCCAGCAGAACACACTCCCCCCAGCAGAACACACTCCCCCCAGCAGAACACACTCCCCCAGCAGAACACACTCCTCCAGCAGAACACACTCCCCCAGCAGAACACACTCCTCCAGCAGAACACACTCCCCCAGCAGAAAAAACTCCCCCAGCAGAACACACTCCCCCAGCAGAACACACTCCCCCCAGCAGAACACACTCCTCCAGCAGAACACACTCCTCCAACAGAACACACTCCCCCAGCAGAACACACTCCTCCAACAGAACACACTCCTCCAACAGAACACACTCCCCCAGCAGAACACACTCCCCCAGCAGAACACACTCCTCCAGCAGAACACACTCCCCCAGCAGAAAAAACTCCCCCAGCAGAACACACTCCTCCAACAGAACACACTCCTCCAGCAGAACACACTCCTCCAACAGAACACACTCCTCCAGCAGAACACACTCCTCCAACAGAACACACTCCCCCAGCAGAACACACTCCCCCAGCAGAACACACTCCTCCAGCAGAACACACTCCCCCCAGCAGAACACACTCCCCCAGCAGAACACACTCCTCCAGCAGAACACACTCCCCCAGCAGAACACACTCCCCCAGCAGAACACACTCCTCCAGCAGAACACACTCCTCCAACAGAACACACTCCCCCAGCAGAACACACTCCTCCAACAGAACACACTCCCCCAGCAGAACACACTCCTCCAGCAGAACACACTCCCCCCAGCAGAACACACTCCCCCCAGCAGAACACACTCCTCCAGCAGAACACACTCCTCCAGCAGAACACACTCCCCCCAGCAGAACACACTCCTCCAACAGAACACACTCCTCCAGCAGAACACACTCCTCCAGCAGAACACACTCCCCCCAGCAGAACACACTCCTCCAACAGAACACACTCCCCCCAGCAGAACACACTCCCCCAGCAGAACACACTCCCCCCAGCAGAACACACTCCTCCAACAGAACACACTCCTCCAGCAGAACACACTCCCCCCAGCAGAACACACTCCTCCAACAGAACACACTCCTCCAGCAGAACACACTCCCCCCAGCAGAACACACTCCTCCAGCAGAACACACTCCCCCCAGCAGAACACACTCCTCCAGCAGAACACACTCCCCCAGCAGAACACACTCCCCCAGCAGAACACACTCCCCCAGCAGAACACACTCCTCCAGCAGAACACACTCCCCCAGCAGAACACACTCCCCCAGCAGAACACACTCCTCCAGCAGAACACACTCCCCCAGCAGAACACACTCCCCCAGCAGAACACACTCCTCCAGCAGAACACACTCCCCCCAGCAGAACACACTCCCCCCAGCAGAACACACTCCTCCAGCAGAACACACTCCTCCAGCAGAACACACTCCCCCAGCAGAACACACTCCTCCAGCAGAACACACTCCCCCAGCAGAACACACTCCCCCCAGCAGAACACACTCCCCCAGCAGAACACACTCCTCCAGCAGAACACACTCCCCCCAGCAGAACACACTCCTCCAGCAGAACACACTCCCCCCAGCAGAACACACTCCTCCAGCAGAACACACTCCCCCAGCAGAACACACTCCTCCAGCAGAACACACTCCCCCCAGCAGAACACACTCCTCCAGCAGAACACACTCCCCCAGCAGAACACACTCCCCCCAGCAGAACACACTCCTCCAGCAGAACACACTCCCCCAGCAGAACACACTCCTCCAGCAGAACACACTCCTCCAACAGAACACACTCCTCCAACAGAACACACTCCCCCAGCAGAACACACTCCTCCAGCAGAACACACTCCTCCAACAGAACACACTCCCCCAGCAGAACACACTCCTCCAGCAGAACACACTCCCCCCAGCAGAACACACTCCCCCCAGCAGAACACACTCCTCCAGCAGAACACACTCCCCCCAGCAGAACACACTCCTCCAGCAGAACACACTCCCCCAGCAGAACACACTCCCCCAGCAGAACACACTCCTCCAGCAGAACACACTCCTCCAACAGAACACACTCCTCCAGCAGAACACACTCCCCCAGCAGAACACACTCCCCCAGCAGAACACACTCCTCCAGCAGAACACACTCCCCCCAGCAGAACACACTCCCCCCAGCAGAACACACTCCTCCAGCAGAACACACTCCCCCCAGCAGAACACACTCCTCCAACAGAACACACTCCCCCCAGCAGAACACACTCCTCCAACAGAACACACTCCTCCAGCAGAACACACTCCTCCAACAGAACACACTCCCCCCAGCAGAACACACTCCTCCAGCAGAACACACTCCTCCAGCAGAACACACTCCCCCAGCAGAACACACTCCCCCAGCAGAACACACTCCCCCAGCAGAACACACTCCTCCAGCAGAACACACTCCTCCAGCAGAACACACTCCCCCAGCAGAACACACTCCCCCAGCAGAACACACTCCTCCAGCAGAACACACTCCCCCCAGCAGAACACACTCCTCCAACAGAACACACTCCTCCAGCAGAACACACTCCTCCAGCAGAACACACTCCTCCAACAGAACACACTCCCCCAGCAGAACACACTCCTCCAGCAGAACACACTCCTCCAACAGAACACACTCCCCCAGCAGAACACACTCCCCCCAGCAGAACACACTCCTCCAGCAGAACACACTCCCCCCAGCAGAACACACTCCTCCAACAGAACACACTCCTCCAGCAGAACACACTCCTCCAGCAGAACACACTCCCCCCAGCAGAACACACTCCCCCCAGCAGAACACACTCCTCCAGCAGAACACACTCCCCCCAGCAGAACACACTCCTCCAACAGAACACACTCCCCCCAGCAGAACACACTCCTCCAACAGAACACACTCCTCCAGCAGAACACACTCCTCCAACAGAACACACTCCCCCCAGCAGAACACACTCCTCCAACAGAACACATTCCTCCAGCAGAACACACTCCTCCAGCAGAACACACTCCCCCCAGCAGAACACACTCCTCCAGCAGAACACACTCCTCCAGCAGAACACACTCCCCCAGCAGAACACACTCCTCCAGCAGAACACACTCCTCCAGCAGAACACACTCCCCCCAGCAGAACACACTGCATAAACAGCCAGGAAGCACACACACACACACACACACATGCAGAGAACTGAGCGGCTCTCTGTGGGACTGACCTGGACAGCAGAGCAAACAGCGCCGGCAGCCTCTCGTCTCCTCCTGACTGCCTCTTCAACTTGGTCCTCCTGCTCTCTGAGGAAGAGGAGGGAATGAAGGAGTCTCTTCATCGCTCCTGCTCTTCTTCTCGTGTTGGACGAGCTGGAACCGTGCACCTCCTTCTGCTCTCCTCCAGCGTGAGAGGAGGGAGAACAGAGCGGGAGCAGCAACAGAAGTCTGCTCAGTCCCCTCATCTCCTCTGTTCAAATTTAGAGGCTGGATCTGAGGCTGCAAGGCAAACTCTACTGAGCATGCCCACAACCCAGAGGCACGCTCACTTCCTCCCTCGCCTGGCTTCCCCCCTCCTCCATGACAGCTCCTCCACCTCCCCGCTCACTCTGTCGCTCAGTTCAGCAGGGATCATTAATGCTGCAGCCAGACCAAAGTCCACTTGCCCCCCCCCCCCCCCCCCCCCCCCCCCCCACCCCCGTTCTGCAGGAGGAGGAAAAACAGGAAAACCAGGAACTCAGACTCTTCAGCTTTTCTGCACATTGCTGCTCTTTGCCAACATTTAAACGTTGAAATATTCGATATGAAACGACAGCGGAAACAAAACCTGCCTGGAGTCATGCAGCCTGGATCTGCTCTCATCTCACGTCTTCAGGAGAGTCCTCATTCCTTCAGACCTGCAAAGTCCTCCTTCTGGAAGCACTTCCTGACATGTTCCTTCAGAGAGTCCTCCTCGTGTCGGTCCTTTCCCAGTCACCCCACACTGACCCAGATCCGTCCCAGCAAGCAGGACGCCGTGGAAGAAACTGGGCTGTAGAACGAGGACAGAGAGAGGGAGGCAAAGTTCCTGCGGCATCTCTGTCTGCGCCACTTCAAACTGAACTTCAGCGACCAGTTCAGGGATGTGTGGCCTGAAGTTTATCCCAGAGCAGCAAGTAGTCCGTCTGCAGGGTGGAGATAAGAGGCAGGTGGAAGAGGAGGAGGTCCAGACGTTGGCAGGCTTGACCCGGCGGGGTCAGAGGTTATGGGAAACAGTGAAGATGGGAGGTCAGCTCCACAGCTGGATGCACCAGAGCAGCATGTGCCGAGGTCATGGTGGCAGACGGGGGGAGAGGGGGGAGAGGGGAGAGCTTGGAGGTGTCAGCGGCGTCGCTTCCAGAGACGTGATTAAACCACTGCAGGGTTCATGTGGAAGGTGCACATACTTCCCTCCCCGTGCATGATCTAAAGGTGCACAGGTGTATTCAAGGACGCATTTGCTCTCGTCGGTGGTGGTGGGGGGGGGGGAGCTGCGGGCTGTGGAAAGACAAGCAGCTTAAAAGAAAGTTGAGTTTTAAACAAGCAGAAGCTCTTCGTCTGCTGGGTCGGCGTTTGGTCGGCGCCGCTTTTTTTTTTAGTTTCCATGCAGCGGCGATCTGATGCAGCTGGACTGGAGAGTCCACTCGCCTGCTGCTGCTGCTTTACACACTTTTAACACTTAAACCATCTGCCACTTACTTCATGTTTGTCTTATTTTTTATGTGACGTCGTTATCTCCATGGCAACAGAGGACAGTTTTAAATGACAATAACAGTCTTTACATCATTTAATCTCATCTCCTGCCAACATGGATCCAGCGACGTCTGAGTTATGTAATCAGCACCTGGGAAAGGGCAGCATGGCTGCCAGTGGAAAGCAGACAAAGTGGCCTTGGCCGTGTCAGAGCATCTGATCCTGCGACTGCAGACCACACTGACCTGCTCTCTCAGCTCAGACTGACACGTTAACCCCCTGACCCCGCTCTCCGAGGACCTGTGACCCCGGCTATTGTCTGGCTCTGGTCTGCCCCGACAGGAGACCCAACGCTGAACAAAGCCCTGTCATTAACTCCGACTCCGCTGCCCTCTTGGCCGCAGCCTGCCGCCTCCGCAGCCTGTCTGGGATGAGGCGGAGCAGGCTATACAAACACTGCAGACCCCCATCAACCTTTACTCCAGCGGCCGCCTGAAAAGACCGCGAACTGACAGCCGTTTACAGGCAATAGAAGAAGAGCGCCTGTCCACCTGCTCCTGTGCAAACACACGTGTGTGAGGGGCTGTGGTGGCGTGCAGCACGCCAGCAGAACCCCTGCTGAAGGGGGGGGGGTCAAGGCAATAATGGTGGTAAGGTCGTTGTTTGTTTTCTCGTTTCTCCAGTCAATAAACCAATGAGAAGCAGCTGAAGAACACACACACGTTAGCAGTGTGTTTTCTGTATGATCCCATTTTACTGCTGTGACATAAATTTAATCCTCAAACACTCTGAGTGGAAACATAAACTGGAACTGGATCGCGTTCGCACATCGTTCAGGAGTTTACTCTGAACACCGTCTGCAATTCCTCTCCTGGTTCCCAAAACCGAGGCATTAATGCTCCAAGAGGCGGGAACATCAGTACCTCTCCCGTCTTACACGTGTCAACACGTCCGGATCATTTTCAGCTTTAATGGACTGATTCTTTCATTTAAAGCATCTCATTCTGGATTATCTTGCATTGTTGCAGCTTTACTAAATTAAAAGCAAGAAGGGGAAAATATCAGCTGATTAATTTCTTCAGATTCGGTTAATTAGAGGGTGACAGATTTAAACGATCCCTCTGAAACCATTCCGCCTCTCAATAAAAGCATGAATTGATTTTTTGAAGCAGTTATTGTTCTTAGGGTGCGTTGATGGACGAGGTAATGAGGTAACTTATCGATGTGCAAGTCCCTTCTTAACCTCCACCCAACACGCTCTAATTGCATGACAAGCCATAGATCGGTGCGATTTGTGTGCACATGTTTTATTAGCTGTAACGAGGCGACATGCAGGCTGGAACCATGATTAAATGACTCAGATGAGGCTTCAAAACAAAGCGGCAGACTGTGAGACAACGTGAGAGACGGCTCGAACAGCCAGATGAAGGCAGCGCATGGAGCTCCAGCACCCCCCTCTGCACCTCAAACTCACTGCAATCCCCACCAGTCTTTTCCTTCTCCTGTCTGTGGCCCCCGGAGGGCCAGATTTGGAGAAAGTTGTGTTTTTAACTGCACTTTTTGCATACTTTCACACGCTGAACTTCATTATAAATTAAATTAAACACAAGCTCAACAAGTCAATGATCTGCAGGAGGATATTTTCATGCCTTTTTCCAGCATGTCGACACATATTTTGCTTTTTTAAGGCAGAAAACAACTAGTTGTGTCCTACAGGCAGACAGCAGACACCATGAGGCAGTTATTGCACCAACCAGCAGGACGGACGGATGGAAACTGATGTCCTAAGGAGAAGGACGCCTCCTAAAGACTGTAGATCCAGGCCATATCCTGATCCTTCAGTCCCAAAGGAAGCAACAGATCTGGAATACTCACATGGAAATGTGCAACTTGTTGTTAACGTTAGTTTTGGGGTCTGATCATGTCTCTGATCAGTTCCCAGACTGATCCATATCTTCATGTTTGTCTCATTTCGTTGAGTTAATAAGAATCTATAGAAAATAAAGATGCTTACGAAGAAGATTACCAGTCTCAGAACTAACTGGTTTTATGCCCCCTGTGTGTGTGTTTACTAAGCAGCAGCCAGTCTGACTGTTTCCCACAAACATGCAGAATATTCAGTACATGTTCATTATGCAACACCTGTCCAGGTCTACCTTCCTCCCGCTCAGTGAATGCCGGGACAGACTCCGGCTTCCCGCGACCCTGAGTTGGACTACATGGTTAAGAAAATGAATGAATGAGTTTATTAGCTATTAGGCTAATGGCTAACTGGTTTCCTTTAATATTTACCTGCAAATTTACCTAAAAAAAAAAAAAAAAATCCTCAAATATAAGAAGGAACCAGTAAAAACAGCTTATTATCACTTTTTATTGATTGTGTTGATTTTTCATCACTTGGCTTCGGTCATGCTTTTCTGCTGCTTCTTTAGCATCTACCCAGAACAGGCTCCTATGAAAAGATCATAATAAATGAAAAGTAAAGTGCTGTAATCAACAAGCCATGATCTTACCTGCAGTGCCTTCCAGCTGCAGCCTCTGAAGCCCTCGGTGCCTCTTCGTAGTGCAGGACAGCAGCTCACACCAGCTCTACTTTTATAGAGTAGATCCTGCTGCACGCTGCAAATTGAACAAATAGATTTCCAAGAAAAAAAAACCTGCGCCTAAATTGATCCGCCCTTGAAAGAAATAAATACATAGTCATCGATGACGTTCTTTGTTAATGCTTCTGTTGGCGAGGTGGCAGAGTGATTCACATCCAAGCAGCTCTCATCAATCGCTACGCTATTAAGAGACCCTCCTGTCATTATGCAGGGAAGCTTATCAATGCTGTTTTTGATTGTGCACCACAGTCAATACGACAGAAAAGCACAAGCAGAGTTATTTGATTTCCGGCGTGAGGATTAAAGTTCAGCAGCTGGCTGGTATGGATGCATTCCTGAAAGTTATGAGGCCATCTTTGATTATCACGGCCATTTTCCTGCATGCCAGACTATTGCACCAGTCACCACTGTGTTATTGGGATTCCAGTGCTTTATTGTTAAGCAGCTCTACCTTCTTTATTGGGGAAGAAAAAAATAGCCATGATGATTATTCAAACATCCTGAAGACTATTGAGCTGCGAGAACTGGGCGCAGACTCGGCTGTTTAAAAGATATAGCTGCTTTCACGCTGTGAAAAAGGAAAGAGGGGCCTCTCCAGGGGCCCCGTCACCGATAATTAGCGATCAATCATGAATTACTTTAAAAGCCAGAAAAGAACTTGGAGAGCACTATTAGACTGCAGAGAATCGCTGCTCTCCAATAATTGCTTTGGATTTTTTACAGAGAACTCAGGTACTCCTGTTGGTGATAAACTACAGCTGAGAAGCCTCAGAGTGATTCCCTGACTGACGGATCGGTGCACGTTGACAAACAAACAGTTTAGATGCACCCGACTGAACTGTAGCCAAAGTCTTATCTGTCACATGAGCCATCTCCAGGGTTTCCAGACAAGGTCTGAAGAAGAGAAAATATCCAGCAGCAGCAGTTGTCTGGACCAGAATGCAGCAGAAGACCACAGAGGGTTCCCTCCTGTCAGTAAGAACAGGAAACTGAGGCTACAATTCACATAGACTCACCAGAACTGGACAATAGAAGATGGAGAAACGTTGCTGGTCGGATGAGTCTCCAGTTAAGCTCCACATTCACATGGTAGGATCAGAATCTACTGGAAACATCATGACAAAATGGATCCATCCTGCCATGACCACAGTGTAGCTAATCGAGGTGAGGTGGAACGGGAGATTCTCATCGTAATGAGGTGGAACAGGAGATTCTCATCATGATGAGGTGGAATGGGAGATTCTCATCATGATGAGGTGGAACGGGAGATTCTCATCGTAATGAGGTGGAACAGGAGATTCTCATCATGATGAGGTGGAATGGGAGATTCTCATCATGATGAGGTGGAACGGGAGATTCTCATGGTGATGAGGTGGAACGGGAGATTCTCATCATGATGAGGTGGAACAGGAGATTCTCATCATGAGGTGGAACGGGAGATTCTCATGGTGATGAGGTGGAACGGGAGATTCTCATCATGATGAGGTGGAACGGGAGATTCTCATCATGAGGTGGAACGGGAGACTCTCATCATGATGAGGTGGAACAGGAGATTCTCATCATGATGAGGTGGAATGGGAAGTTCTCATGGTGATGAGGTGGAACGGGAGATTCTCATGGTAATGAGGTGGAACGGGAGATTCTCATCATAATGAGGTGGAACGGGAGATTCTCATGGTGATGAGGTGGAACGGGAGATTATCATGGTGATGAGGTGGAACGGGAGATTCTCATCATGATGAGGTGGAACGGGAGATTCTCATGGTGATGAGGTGGAACGGGAGATTCTCATCATGATGAGGTGGAACGGGAGATTCTCATGGTGATGAGGTGGAATGGGAGATTCTCATCATGATGAGGTGGAACGGGAGATTCTCATCATGATGAGGTGGAACGGGAGATTCTCATCATGATGAGGTGGAATGGGAGATTCTCATCATGATGAGGTGGAACGGGAGATTCTCATCATGATGAGGAGGAACGGGAGATTCTCATGGTGATGAGGTGGAACGCGAGATTCTCATCATGATGAGGTGGAACGGGAAGTTCTCATGGTGATGAGGTGGAACGGGAGATTCTCATGGTGATGAGGTGGAATGGGAGATTCTCATGGTGATGAGGTGGAATGGGAGATTCTCATCATGATGAGGTGGAACGGGAGATTCTCATGGTAATGAGGTGGAACGGGAGATTCTCATGGTGATGAGGTGGAACGGGAGGTTCTCATGGTGATGAGGTGGAACGGGAGATTCTCATCTTGATGAGGTGGAACGGGAGATTCTCATGATGATGTGGTGGAACGGGAGATTCTCATGGTGATGTGGAACGGGAGATTATCATCATGATGAGGTGGAACGGGAGATTCTCATCATGATGAGGTGGATCGGGAGATTCTCATCATGATGAGGTGGAACGGGAGATTCTCATGGTGATGAGGTGGAACAGGAGATTCTCATCATGATGAGGTGGAACGGGAGATTCTCATCATGATGAGGTGGAACGGGAGGTTCTCATGGTGATGATGTGGAACGGGAGATTCTCATCATGATGAGGTGGAACGGGAGATCCTCATCATGATGAGGTGGAACGGTAGGGTTCTCATGGTGATGATGTGGAACGGGAGATTCTCATTATGATGAGGTGAAACGGGAGATTCTCATAAAGATGAGGTGGAACCGGAGATCCTCATCATGATGTGGTGGAACGGGAGGTTCTCATGGTGATGAGGTGGAACGGGAGATTCTCATCATGATGAGGTGGAACAGGAGATTCTCATCATGATGAGGTGGAACGGGAGATTCTCATGGTAATGAGGTGGAACGGGAGATTCTCATGGTGATGAGGTGGAACGGGAGATTCTCATCATGATGAGGTGGAACGGCAGATTCTCATCATGATGAGGTGGAACGGGAGATTCTCATGGTGATGATGTGGAATGGGAGATTCTCATTATGATGAGGTGGAACGGGAGATTCTCATGGTGATGAGGTGGAACGGGAGATTCTCATCATGATGACGTGGAACGGGAAGTTCTCATGGTGATGAGGTGGAACGGGAGATTCTCATCATGATGAGGTGGAACGGGAGATTCTCATCATGATGAGGTGGATCGGGAGATTCTCATCATGATGAGGTGGAACGGGAGATTCTCATGGTGATGAGGTGGAACAGGAGATCCTCATCATGATGAGGTGGAACGGGAGATTCTCATCATGATGAGGTGGATCGGGAGATTCTCATCATGATGAGGTGGAACGGGAGATTCTCATGGTGATGAGGTGGAACAGGAGATTCTCATCATGATGAGGTGGAACGGGAGATTCTCATCATGATGAGGTGGAACGGTAGGGTTCTCATGGTGATGATGTGGAACGGGAGATTCTCATTATGATGAGGTGAAACGGGAGATTCTCATAAAGATGAGGTGGAACGGGAGATCCTCATCATGATGTGGTGGAACGGGAGGTTCTCATGGTGATGAGGTGGAACGGGAGATTCTCATCATGATGAGGTGGAACAGGAGATTCTCATCATGATGAGGTGGAACGGGAGATTCTCATGGTAATGAGGTGGAACGGGAGATTCTCATGGTGATGAGGTGGAACGGGAGATTCTCATCATGATGAGGTGGAACGGCAGATTCTCATCATGATGAGGTGGAACGGGAGATTCTCATGGTGATGATGTGGAACGGGAGATTCTCATTATGATGAGGTGGAACGGGAGATTCTCATGGTGATGAGGTGGAACGGGAGATTCTCATCATGATGAGGTGGAACGGGAAGTTCTCATGGTGATGAGGTGGAACGGGAGATTCTCATCATGATGAGGTGGAACGGGAGATCCTCATCATGATGAGGTGGAACAGTAGGGTTCTCATGGTGATGATGTGGAACGGGAGATTCTCATTATGATGAGGTGAAACGGGAGATTCTCATAAAGATGAGGTGGAACGGGAGATCCTCATCATGATGTGGTGGAACGGGAGGTTCTCATGGTGATGAGGTGGAACGGGAGATTCTCATCATGATGAGGTGGAAAAGGAGATTCTCATCATGATGAGGTGGAACGGGAGATTCTCATGGTAATGAGGTGGAACGGGAGATTCTCATGGTGATGAGGTGGAACGGGAGATTCTCATCATGATGAGGTGGAACGGCAGATTCTCATCATGATGAGGTGGAACGGGAGATTCTCATGGTGATGATGTGGAACGGGAGATTCTCATTATGATGAGGTGGAACGGGAAGTTCTCATGGTGATGAGGTGGAATGGGAGATTCTCATCATGATGAGGTGGAACGGGAGATTCTCATCATGATGAGGTGGAACGGGAGATTCTCATGGTGATGAGGTGGAACGCGAGATTCTCATCATGATGAGGTGGAATGGGAGATTCTCATGGTAATGAGGTGGAACGGGAGATTCTCATGGTGATGAGGTGGAATGGGAGATTCTCATCATAATGAGGTGGAACAGGAGATTCTCATCATGAGGTGGAACGGGAGATTCTCATCATGATGAGGTGGAACGGGAGATTCTCATCATGATGAGGTGGAATGTGAGATTCTCATCATGATGAGGGCGAACAGGAGATTCTCATCATGAGGTGGAACGGGAAGTTCTCATGGTGATGAGGTGGAACGGGAGATTCTCATGGTAATGAGGTGGAACGGGAGATTCTCATCATAATGAGGTGGAACGGGAGATTCTCATGGTGATGAGGTGGAACGGGAGATTCTCATAAAGATGAGGTGGAACGGGAGATCCTCATCATGATGTGGTGGAACGGGAGGTTCGCATGGTGATGAGGTGGAACGGGAGATTCTCATCATGATGAGGTGGAACAGGAGATTCTCATCATGATGAGGTGGAACGGGAGATTCTCATGGTAATGAGGTGGAACGGGAGATTCTCATGGTGATGAGGTGGAATGGGAGATTCTCATCATGATGAGGTGGAACGGGAGATTCTCATCATGATGAGGTGGAACGGGAGATTCTCATGGTGATGTGGAACGGGAGTTTCTCATCATGATGAGGTGGAACGGGAGATTCTCATCATGATGAGGTGGAATGGGAGATTCTCATCATGATGAGGTGGAACGGGAGATTCTCATCATGATGAGGTGGAACGGGAGATTCTCATGGTGATGAGGTGGAACGCGAGATTCTCATCATGATGAGGTGGAACGGAAAGTTCTCATGGTGATAAGGTGGAACGGGAGATTCTCATGGTGATGAGGTGGAATGGGAGATTCTCATGGTGATGAGGTGGAACGGGAGATTCTCATCATGATGAGGTGGAACGGGAGATTCTCATGGTAATGAGGTGGAACGGGAGATTCTCATGGTGATGAGGTGGAACGGGAGGTTCTCATGGTGATGAGGTGGAACGGGAGATTCTCATGATGATGAGGTGGAACGGGAGATTCTCATGATGATGTGGTGGAACGTGAGATTCTCATGGTGATGTGGAACGGGAGATTATCATCATGATGAGGTGGAACGGGAGATTCTCATCATGATGAGGTGGATCGGGAGATTCTCATCATGATGAGGTGGAACGGGAGATTCTCATGGTGATGAGGTGGAACAGGAGATTCTCATGGTAATGAGGTGGAACGGGAGATTCTCATGGTGATGAGGTGGAACGGGAGGTTCTCATGGTGATGAGGTGGAACGGGAGATTCTCATCATGATGAGGTGGAACGGGAGATTCTCATGATGATGTGGTGGAACGGGTGATTCTCATGGTGATGTGGAACGGGAGATTATCATCATGATGAGGTGGAACGGGAGATTCTCATCATGATGAGGTGGATCGGGAGATTCTCATCATGATGAGGTGGAACGGGAGATTCTCATGGTGATGAGGTGGAACAGGAGATTCTCATCATGATGAGGTGGAACGGGAGATTCTCATCATGATGAGGTGGAACGGGAGGTTCTCATTATGATGAGGTGAAACGGGAGATTCTCATAAAGATGGGGTGGAACGGGAGATCCTCATCATGATGTGGTGGAACGGGAGGTTCTCATGGTGATGAGGTGGAACGGGAGATTCTCATCATGATGAGGTGGAACAGGAGATTCTCATCATGATGAGGTGGAACGGGAGATTCTCATGGTAATGAGGTGGAACGGGAGATTCTCATGGTGATGAGGTGGAACGGGAGATTCTCATGAAGATGAGGTGGAACGGGAGATTCTCATGGTGAAATTGAACGGGAGATTCTCATCATGATGAGGTGGAACAGGAGATTCTCATGGTAATGAGGTGGAACGGGAGATTCTCATGGTGATGAGGTGGAACGGGAGGTTCTCATGGTGATGAGGTGGAACGGGAGATTCTCATCATGATGAGGTGCAACAGGAGATTCTCATCATGATGAGGTGGAACGGGAGATTCTCATGGTGATGACGTGGAACGGGAGATTCTCATCATGATGACGTGGAACGGGAAGTTCTCATGGTGATGAGGTGGAACGGGAGATTCTCATGGTAATGAGGTGGAACGGGAGATTCTCATCATAATGAGGTGGAACGGGAGATTCTCATGTTGATGAGGTGGAACGGGAGATTCTCATCATGATGAGGTGGAACGGGAAGTTCTCATGGTGATGAGGTGGAACGGGAGATTCTCATGGTAATGAGGTGGAACGGTAGATTCTCATCATAATGAGGTGGAACGGGAGATTCTCATGGTGATGAGGTGGAACGGGAGATTCTCATCATGATGAGGTGGAACGGGAGATTCTCATCATGATGAGGTGGAACGGGAGATTCTCATGGTGATGAGGTGGAACGCGAGATTCTCATCATGATGAGGTGGAACGGGAGATTCTCATGGTAATGAGGTGGAACGGGAGATTCTCATGGTGATGAGGTGGAATGGGAGATTCTCATCATGATGAGGTGGAACGGGAGATTCTCATCATGATGAGGTTGAACGGGAGATTCTCATGGTGATGAGGTGGAACGTGAAATTCTCATGATGATGTGGTGGAAAGGGAGATTCTCATGGGGATGTGGAACGGGAGATTCTCATGAAGATGAGGTGGAACGGGAGATTCTCATGGTGAAATTGAACGGGAGATTCTCATCATGATGAGGTGGAACAGGAGATTCTCATGGTAATGAGGTGGAACGGGAGATTCTCATGGTGATGTGGAACGGGAGATTATCATCATGATGAGGTGGAACGGGAGATTCTCATCATGATGAGGTGGATCGGGAGATTCTCATCATGATGAGGTGGAACGGAAGATTCTCATGGTGATGAGGTGGAACAGGAGATTCTCATCATGATGAGGTGGAACGGGAGATTCTCATCATGATGAGGTGGAACGGGAGGTTCTCATTATGATGAGGTGAAACGGGAGATTCTCATAAAGATGGGGTGGAACGGGAGATCCTCATCATGATGTGGTGGAACGGGAGGTTCTCATGGTGATGAGGTGGAACGGGAGATTCTCATCATGATGAGGTGGAACAGGAGATTCTCATCATGATGAGGTGGAACGGGAGATTCTCATGGTAATGAGGTGGAACGGGAGATTCTCATGGTGATGAGGTGGAACGGGAGATTCTCATGAAGATGAGGTGGAACGGGAGATTCTCATGGTGATATTGAACGGGAGATTCTCATCATGATGAGGTGGAACAGGAGATTCTCATGGTAATGAGGTGGAACGGGAGATTCTCATGGTGATGAGGTGGAACGGGAGGTTCTCATGGTGATGAGGTGGAACGGGAGATTCTCATCATGATGAGGTGCAACAGGAGATTCTCATCATGATGAGGTGGAACGGGAGATTCTCATGGTGATGACGTGGAACGGGAGATTCTCATCATGATGACGTGGAACGGGAAGTTCTCATGGTGATGAGGTGGAACGGGAGATTCTCATGGTAATGAGGTGGAACGGGAGATTCTCATCATAATGAGGTGGAACGGGAGATTCTCATGTTGATGAGGTGGAACGGGAGATTCTCATCATGATGAGGTGGAACGGGAAGTTCTCATGGTGATGAGGTGGAACGGGAGATTCTCATGGTAATGAGGTGGAACGGTAGATTCTCATCATAATGAGGTGGAACGGGAGATTCTCATGGTGATGAGGTGGAACGGGAGATTCTCATCATGATGAGGTGGAACGGGAGATTCTCATCATGATGAGGTGGAACGGGAGATTCTCATGGTGATGAGGTGGAACGCGAGATTCTCATCATGATGAGGTGGAACGGGAGATTCTCATGGTAATGAGGTGGAACGGGAGATTCTCATGGTGATGAGGTGGAATGGGAGATTCTCATCATGATGAGGTGGAACGGGAGATTCTCATCATGATGAGGTTGAACGGGAGATTCTCATGGTGATGAGGTGGAACGTGAAATTCTCATGATGATGTGGTGGAAAGGGAGATTCTCATGGGGATGTGGAACGGGAGATTCTCATGAAGATGAGGTGGAACGGGAGATTCTCATGGTGAAATTGAACGGGAGATTCTCATCATGATGAGGTGGAACAGGAGATTCTCATGGTAATGAGGTGGAACGGGAGATTCTCATGGTGATGTGGAACGGGAGATTATCATCATGATGAGGTGGAACGGGAGATTCTCATCATGATGAGGTGGATCGGGAGATTCTCATCATGATGAGGTGGAACGGAAGATTCTCATGGTGATGAGGTGGAACAGGAGATTCTCATCATGATGAGGTGGAACGGGAGATTCTCATCATGATGAGGTGGAACGGGAGGTTCTCATTATGATGAGGTGAAACGGGAGATCCTCATAAAGATGGGGTGGAACGGGAGATCCTCATCATGATGTGGTGGAACGGGCGGTTCTCATGGTGATGAGGTGGAACGGGAGATTCTCATCATGATGAGGTGGAACAGGAGATTCTCATCATGATGAGGTGGAACGGGAGATTCTCATGGTAATGAGGTGGAACGGGAGATTCTCATGGTGATGAGGTGGAACGGGAGATTCTCATGAAGATGAGGTGGAACGGGAGATTCTCATGGTGATATTGAACGGGAGATTCTCATCATGATGAGGTGGAACAGGAGATTCTCATGGTAATGAGGTGGAACGGGAGATTCTCATGGTGATGAGGTGGAACGGGAGGTTCTCATGGTGATGAGGTGGAACGGGAGATTCTCATCATGATGAGGTGGAACAGGAGATTCTCATCATGATGAGGTGGAACAGGAGATTCTCATGGTGATGAGGTGGAACGGGAGATTCTCATCATGATGAGGTGGAACGGGAAGTTCTCATGGTGATGAGGTGGAACGGGAGATTCTCATGGTAATGAGGTGGAACGGGAGATTCTCATCATAATGAGGTGGAACGGGAGGTTCTCATGGTGATGATGTGGAACGGGAGATTCTCATCATGATGAGGTGGAACGGGAGATCCTCATCATGATGAGGTGGAACGGTAGGGTTCTCATGGTGATGATGTGGAACGGGAGATTCTCATTATGATGAGGTGAAACGGTAGATTCTCATAAAGATGAGGTGGAACGGGAGATCCTCATCATGATGTGGTGGAACGGGAGGTTCTCATGGTGATGAGGTGGAATGGGAGATTCTCATCATGATGAGGTGGAACGGGAGATTCTCATGGTAATGAGGTGGAACGGGAGATTCTCATGGTGATGAGGTGGAACGGGAGATTCTCATCATGATGAGGTGGAACGGCAGATTCTCATCATGATGAGGTGGAACGGGAGATTCTCATGGTGATGATGTGGAACGGGAGATTCTCATTATGATGAGGTGGAACGGGAGATTCTCATGGTGATGAGGTGGAACGGGAGATTCTCATCATGATGAGGTGGAACGGGAAGTTCTCATGGTGATGAGGTGGAACGGGAGATTCTCATGGTAAAGAGGTGGAACGGTAGATTCTCATCATAATGAGGTGGAACGGGAGATTCTCATGGTGATGAGGTGGAACGGGAGATTCTCATCATGATGAGGTGGAACGGGAGATTCTCATCATGATGAGGTGGAACGGGAGATTCTCATGGTGATGAGGTGGAACGTGAGATTCTCATCATGATGAGGTGGAACGGGAGATTCTCATGGTAATGAGGTGGAACGGGAGATTCTCATGGTGATGAGGTGGAATGGGAGATTCTCATCATGATGAGGTGGAACGGGAGATTCTCATCATGATGAGGTTGAACGGGAGATTCTCATGGTGATGAGGTGGAACGTGAGATTCTCATGAAGATGAGGTGGAACGGGAGATTCTCATGGTGAAATTGAACGGGAGATTCTCATCATGATGAGGTGGAACAGGAGATTCTCATGGTAATGAGGTGGAACGGGAGATTCTCATGGTGATGAGGTGGAACGGGAGGTTCCCATGGTGATGAGGTGGAACGGGAGATTCTCATCATGATGAGGTGGAACAGGAGATTCTCATCATGATGAGGTGGAACAGGAGATTCTCATCATGATGAAGTGGAACGGGAGATTCTCATCATGATGAGGTGGAACGGTAGATTCTCATCATGATGAGGTGGAAAGGGAAGTTCTCATGGTGATGAGGTGGAACGGGAGATTCTCATCATAATGAGGTGGAACAGGAGATTCTCATGGTGATGAGGTGGAACGGGAGATTCTCATCATGATGAGGTGGAACGGGAGATTCTCATCATGATGAGGTGGAACGGGAGATTCTCATGGTGATGAGGTGGAACGGGAGATTCTCATGGTAATGAGGTGGAACGGGAGATTCTCATCATGATGAGGTGGAACGGGAGATTCTCATGGTGATGAGGTGGAACGGGAGATTCTCATCATGATGAGGTGGAACGGGAAGTTCTCATGGAGATGAGGTGGAACGGGAGATTCTCATGGTAATGAGGTGGAACGGGAGATTCTCATCATGATGAGGTGGAACGGGAGATTCTCATCATGATGAGGTGGAACGGGAGATTCTCATCATGATGAGGTGGAACGGGAGATTCTCATGGTGATGAGGTGGAACGGGAGATTGTCATCATGATGAGGTGGAACGGGAAGTTCTCATGGTGATGAGGTTGAACGGGAGATTCTCATGGTAATGAGGTGGAACGGGAGATTCTCATGGTGATGAGGTGGAATGGGAGATTCTCATCATGATGAGGTGGAACGGGAGATTCTCATCATGATGAGGTGGAACGGTAGATTCTCATGGTGATGAGGTGGAACGGGAGATTCTCATCATGATGAGGTGGAACGGGAGATTCTCATGGTGATGATGTGGAACGGGAGATTCTCATCATGATGAGGTGGAACGGGAGATTCTCATGGTGATGAGGTGGAACGGGAGATTCTCATCATGGTGATATTGAACGGGAGATTCTCATCATGATGAGGTGGAATAGGAGATTCTCATGGTAATGAGGTGGAACGCGAGATTCTCATCATGATGAGGTGGAACGGGAGATTCTCATGGTAATGAGGTGGAACGGGAGATTCTCATGGTGATGAGGTGGAATGGGAGATTCTCATCATGATGAGGTGGAACGGGAGATTCTCATCATGATGAGGTTGAACGGGAGATTCTCATGGTGATGAGGTGGAACGTGAAATTCTCATGATGATGTGGTGGAAAGGGAGATTCTCATGGGGATGTGGAACGGGAGATTCTCATGAAGATGAGGTGGAACGGGAGATTCTCATGGTGATATTGAACGGGAGATTCTCATCATGATGAGGTGGAACAGGAGATTCTCATGGTAATGAGGTGGAACGGGAGATTCTCATGGTGATGAGGTGGAACGGGAGGTTCTCATGGTGATGAGGTGGAACGGGAGATTCTCATCATGATGAGGTGGAACAGGAGATTCTCATCATGATGAAGTGGAATGGGAGATTCTCATCATGATGAGGTGGAACGGGAGATTCTCATGGTGATGATGTGGAACGGGAGATTCTCATCATGATGAGGTGGAACGGGAGATTCTCATGGTGATGAGGTGGAACGGGAGATTCTCATCATGAAGAGGTGGAACGGGAAGTTCTCATGGTGATGAGGTGGAACGGGAGATTCTCATGGTAATGAGGTGGAACGGGAGATTCTCATCATAATGAGGTGGAACGGGAGATTCTCATGGTGATGAGGTGGAACGGGAGATTCTCATCATGATGAGGTGGAACGGGAGATTCTCATCATGATGAGGTGGAACGGGAGATTCTCATCATGATGAGGTGGAACGGGAGATTCTCATCGTGATGAGGTGGAACGGGAGATTGTCATCATGATGAGGTGGAACGGGAAGTTCTCATGGTGATGAGGTTGAACGGGAGATTCTCATGGTAATGAGGTGGAACGGGAGATTCTCATGGTGATGAGGTGGAATGGGAGATTCTCATCGTGATGAGGTGGAACGGGAGATTCTCATCATGATGAGGTGGAACGGCAGATTCTCATGGTGATGAGGTGGAACGGGAGATTCTCATCATGATGAGGTGGAACAGGAGATTCTCATCATGATGAGGTGGAACATGAAATTCTCATGATGATGTGGTGGAAAGGGAGATTCTCATGGGGATGTGGAACGGGAGATTCTCATGAAGATGAGGTGGAACGGGAGATTCTCATGGTGATATTGAAATGGAGATTCTAATCATGATGAGGTGGAACAGGAGATTCTCATGGTAATGAGGTGGAACGGGAGATTCTCATCATAATGAGGTGGAACGGGAGATTCTCATGGTGATGAGGTGGAACGGGAGATTCTCATCATGATGAGGTGGAACAGGAGATTCTCATCATGATGAGGTGGAACGGGAGATTCTCATCATGATGAGGTGGAACGGTAGATTCTCATGGTGATGAGGTGGAACGGGAGACTCTCATCATGATGAGGTGGAACGGGAAGTTCTCATGGTGATGAGGTGGAACGGGAGATTCTCATGGTGATGAGGTGGAATGGGAGATTCTCATCATGATGAGGTGGAACGGGAGATTCTCATCATGATGAGGTGGAACGGGAGATTCTCATGGTGATGAGGTGGAACGTGAAATTCTCATGATGATGTGGTGGAAAGGGAAGTTCTCATGGGGATGTGGAACGGGAGATTCTCATGAAGATGAGGTGGAACGGGATATTCTCATGGTGATATTGAACGGGAGATTCTCATCATGATGAGGTGGATTAGGAGATTCTCATGGTAATGAGGTGGAACGGGACATTCTCATGGTAATGAGGTGGAACGGGAGGTTCTCATGGTGATGAGGTGGAACGGGAGATTCTCATCATGATGAGGTGGAACAGGAGATTCTCATCATGATGAGGTGAAACAGGAGATTCTCATCATGATGAAGTGGAACGGGAGATTCTCATCATGATGAGGTGGAACGGGAGATTCTCATGGTGATGATGTGGAACGGGAGATTCTCATCATGATGAGGTGGAACGGGAGATTCTCATGGTGATGATGTGGAACGGGAGATTCTCATCATGATGAGGTGGAACGGGAGATTCTCATGGTGATGAGGTGGAACGGGAGATTCTCATCATGGTGAAATTGAACGGGAGATTCTCATCATGATGAGGTGGAATAGGAGATTCTCATGGTAATGAGGTGGAACGCGAGATTCTCATCATGATGAGGTGGAACGGGAGATTCTCATGGTAATGAGGTGGAACGGGAGATTCTCATGGTGATGAGGTGGAATGGGAGATTCTCATCATGATGAGGTGGAACGGGAGATTCTCATCATGATGAGGTTGAACGGGAGATTCTCATGGTGATGAGGTGGAACGTGAAATTCTCATGATGATGTGGTGGAAAGGGAGATTCTCATGGGGATGTGGAACGGGAGATTCTCATGAAGATGAGGTGGAACGGGATATTCTCATGGTGATATTGAACGGGAGATTCTCATCATGATGAGGTGGAACAGGAGATTCTCATGGTAATGAGGTGGAACGGGAGATTCTCATGGTGATGAGGTGGAACGGGAGGTTCTCATGGTGATGAGGTGGAACGGGAGATTCTCATCATGATGAGGTGGAACAGGAGATTATCATCATGATGAAGTGGAATGGGAGATTCTCATCATGATGAGGTGGAACGGGAGATTCTCATGGTGATGAGGTGGAACGGGAGATTCTCATCATGATGAGGTGGAACGGGAAGTTCTCATGGTGATGAGGTGGAACGGGAGATTCTCATGGTGATGAGGTGGAACAGGAGATTCTCATCATGATGAGGTGGAACGGGAGATTCTCATCATGATGAGGTGGAACGGGAGATTCTCATGGTGATGAGGTGGAACGTGAAATTCTCATGATGATGTGGTGGAAAGGGAAGTTCTCATGGGGATGTGGAACGGGAGATTCTCATGAAGATGAGGTGGAACGGGAGATTCTCATGGTGATATTGAACGGGAGATTCTCATCATGATGAGGTGGATTAGGAGATTCTCATGGTAATGAGGTGGAACGGGGGATTCTCATGGTGATGAGGTGGAACGGGAGGTTCTCATGGTGATGAGGTGGAACGGGAGATTCTCATCATGATGAGGTGGAACAGGAGATTCTCATCATGATGAGGTGAAACAGGAGATTCTCATCATGATGAAGTGGAACGGGAGATTCTCATCATGATGAGGTGGAACGGGAGATTCTCATGGTGATGATGTGGAACGGGAGATTCTCATCATGATGAGGTGGAACGGGAGATTCTCATGGTGATGATGTGGAACGGGAGATTCTCATCATGATGAGGTGGAACAGGAGATTCTCATCATGATGAAGTGGAATGGGAGATTCTCATGGTGATGAGGTGGAACGGGAGATTCTCATCATGGTGATATTGAACGGGAGATTCTCATCATGATGAGGTGGAATAGGAGATTCTCATGGTAATGAGGTGGAACGCGAGATTCTCATCATGATGAGGTGGAACGGGAGATTCTCATGGTAATGAGGTGGAACGGGAGATTCTCATGGTGATGAGGTGGAATGGGAGATTCTCATCATGATGAGGTGGAACGGGAGATTGTCATCATGATGAGGTTGGACGGGAGATTCTCATGGTGATGAGGTGGAACGTGAAATTCTCATGATGATGTGGTGGAAAGGGAGATTCTCATGGGGATGTGGAACGGGAGATTCTCATGAAGATGAGGTGGAACGGGATATTCTCATGGTGATATTGAACGGGAGATTCTCATCATGATGAGGTGGAACGGGAGATTCTCATGGTAATGAGGTGGAACGGGAGATTCTCATGGTGATGAGGTGGAACGGGAGGTTCTCATGGTGATGAGGTGGAACGGGAGATTCTCATCATGATGAGGTGGAACAGGAGATTCTCATGGTAATGAGGTGGAACGGGAGATTCTCATGGTGATGAGGTGGAACGGGAGGTTCTCATGGTGATGAGGTGGAACGGGAGATTCTCATCATGATGAGGTGGAACAGGAGATTATCATCATGATGAAGTGGAATGGGAGATTCTCATCATGATGAGGTGGAACGGGAGATTCTCATGGTGATGAGGTGGAACGGGAGATTCTCATCATGATGAGGTGGAACGGGAAGTTCTCATGGTGATGAGGTGGAACGGGAGATTCTCATGGTGATGAGGTGGAATGGGAGATTCTCATCATGATGAGGTGGAACGGGAGATTCTCATCATGATGAGGTGGAACGGGAGATTCTCATGGTGATGAGGTGGAACGTGAAATTCTCATGATGATGTGGTGGAAAGGGAAGTTCTCATGGGGATGTGGAACGGGAGATTCTCATGAAGATGAGGTGGAACGGGAGATTCTCATGGTGATATTGAACGGGAGATTCTCATCATGATGAGGTGGATTAGGAGATTCTCATGGTAATGAGGTGGAACGGGAGATTCTCATGGTGATGAGGTGGAACGGGAGGTTCTCATGGTGATGAGGTGGAACGGGAGATTCTCATCATGATGAGGTGGAACAGGAGATTCTCATCATGATGAGGTGAAACAGGAGATTCTCATCATGATGAAGTGGAACGGGAGATTCTCATCATGATGAGGTGGAACGGGAGATTCTCATGGTGATGATGTGGAACGGGAGATTCTCATCATGATGAGGTGGAACGGGAGATTCTCATGGTGATGATGTGGAACGGGAGATTCTCATCATGATGAGGTGGAACAGGAGATTCTCATCATGATGAAGTGGAATGGGAGATTCTCATGGTGATGAGGTGGAACGGGAGATTCTCATCATGGTGATATTGAACGGGAGATTCTCATCATGATGAGGTGGAATAGGAGATTCTCATGGTAATGAGGTGGAACGCGAGATTCTCATCATGATGAGGTGGAACGGGAGATTCTCATGGTAATGAGGTGGAACGGGAGATTCTCATGGTGATGAGGTGGAATGGGAGATTCTCATCATGATGAGGTGGAACGGGAGATTGTCATCATGATGAGGTTGGACGGGAGATTCTCATGGTGATGAGGTGGAACGTGAAATTCTCATGATGATGTGGTGGAAAGGGAGATTCTCATGGGGATGTGGAACGGGAGATTCTCATGAAGATGAGGTGGAACGGGATATTCTCATGGTGATATTGAACGGGAGATTCTCATCATGATGAGGTGGAACGGGAGATTCTCATGGTAATGAGGTGGAACGGGAGATTCTCATGGTGATGAGGTGGAACGGGAGGTTCTCATGGTGATGAGGTGGAACGGGAGATTCTCATCATGATGAGGTGGAACAGGAGATTCTCATCATGATGAAGTGGAATGGGAGATTCTCATCATGATGAGGTGGAACGGGAGATTCTCATGGTGATGATGTGGAACGGGAGATTCTCATCATGATGAGGTGGAACGGGAGATTCTCATGGTGATGAGGTGGAACGGGAGATTCTCATCATGATGAGGTGGAACGGGAAGTTCTCATGGTGATGAGGTGGAACGGGAGATTCTCATGGTAATGAGGTGGAACGGGAGATTCTCATGGTGATGAGGTGGAACGGGAGGTTCTCATGGTGATGAGGTGGAACGGGAGATTCTCATCATGATGAGGTGGAACAGGAGATTCTCATCATGATGAGGTGAAACAGGAGATTCTCATCGTGATGAAGTAGAACGGGAGATTCTCATCATGATGAGGTGGAATAGGAGATTCTCATGGTAATGAGGTGGAACGCGAGATTCTCATCATGATGAGGTGGAACGGGAGATTCTCATGGTAATGAGGTGGAACGGGAGATTCTCATCATGATGAGGTGGAATGGGAGATTCTCATCATGATGAGGTGGAACGGGAGATTCTCATCATGATGAGGTTGAACGGGAGATTCTCATGGTGATGAGGTGGAACGTGAAATTCTCATGATGATGTGGTGGAAAGGGAGATTCTCATGGGGATGTGGAACGGGAGATTCTCATGAAGATGAGGTGGAACGGGATATTCTCATGGTGATATTGAACGGGAGATTCTCATCATGATGAGGTGGAACAGGAGATTCTCATGGTAATGAGGTGGAACGGGAGATTCTCATGGTGATGAGGTGGAACGGGAGGTTCTCATGGTGATGAGGTGGAACGGGAGATTCTCATCATGATGAGGTGGAACAGGAGATTCTCATCATGATGAAGTGGAATGGGAGATTCTCATCATGATGAGGTGGAACGGGAGATTCTCATGGTGATGATGTGGAACGGGAGATTCTCATCATGATGAGGTGGAACGGGAGATTCTCATGGTGATGAGGTGGAACGGGAGATTCTCATCATGATGAGGTGGAACGGGAAGTTCTCATGGTGATGAGGTGGAACGGGAGATTCTCATGGTAATGAGGTGGAACGGGAGATTCTCATGGTGATATTGAACGGGAGATTCTCATCATGATGAGGTGGAACAGGAGATTCTCATGGTAATGAGGTGGAACGGGAGATTCTCATGGTGATGAGGTGGAACGGGAGGTTCTCATGGTGATGAGGTGGAACGGGAGATTCTCATCATGATGAGGTGGAACAGGAGATTCTCATCATGATGAAGTGGAATAGGAGATTCTCATCATGATGAGGTGGAACGGGAGATTCTCATGGTGATGATGTGGAACGGGAGATTCTCATCATGATGAGGTGGAACGGGAGATTCTCATGGTGATGAGGTGGAACGGGAGATTCTCATCATGATGAGGTGGAACGGGAAGTTCTCATGGTGATGAGGTGGAACGGGAGATTCTCATGGTAATGAGGTGGAACGGGAGATTCTCATGGTGATATTGAACGGGAGATTCTCATCATGATGAGGTGGAACAGGAGATTCTCATGGTAATGAGGTGGAACGGGAGATTCTCATGGTGATGAGGTGGAACGGGAGGTTCTCATGGTGATGAGGTGGAACGGGAGATTCTCATCATGATGAGGTGGAACAGGAGATTCTCATCATGATGAAGTGGAATAGGAGATTCTCATCATGATGAGGTGGAACGGGAGATTCTCATGGTGATGATGTGGAACGGGAGATTCTCATCATGATGAGGTGGAACGGGAGATTCTCATGGTGATGAGGTGGAACGGGAGATTCTCATCATGATGAGGTGGAACGGGAAGTTCTCATGGTGATGAGGTGGAACGGGAGATTCTCATGGTAATGAGGTGGAACGGGAGATTCTCATCATAATGAGGTGGAACGGGAGATTCTCATGGTGATGAGGTGGAACGGGAGATTCTCATCATGATGAGGTGGAACGGGAGATTCTCATCATGATGAGGTGGAACGGGAGATTCTCATGGTGATGAGGTGGAATGGGAGATTCTCATCATGATGAGGTGGAACGGGAGATTCTCATCATGATGAGGTGGAACGGTAGATTCTCATGGTGATGAGGTGGAACGGGAGATTCTCATCATGATGAGGTGGAACATAAATTTCTCATGATGATGTGGTGGAAAGGGAGATTCTCATGGGGATGTGGAACGGGAGATTCTCATGAAGATGAGGTAGAACGGGAGATTCTCATGGTGATATTGAAATAGAGATTCTCATCATGATGAGGTGGAACAGGAGATTCTCATGGTAATGAGGTGGAACGGGAGATTCTCATCATAATGAGGTGGAACGGGAGATTCTCATGGTGATGAGGTGGAACGGGAGATTCTCATCATGATGAGGTGGAACAGGAGATTCTCATCATGATGAGGTGGAACGGGAGATTCTCATCATGATGAGGTGGAACAGGAGATTCTCATCATGATGAGGTGGAACGGGAGATTCTCATCATGATGAGGTGGAACGGTAGATTCTCATGGTGATGAGGTGGAACGGGAGATTCTCATCATGATGAGGTGGAACGGGAAGTTCTCATGGTGATGAGGTGGAACGGGAGATTCTCATGGTGATGAGGTGGAATGGGAGATTCTCATCATGATGAGGTGGAACGGGAGATTCTCATCATGATGAGGTGGAACGGGAGATTCTCATGGTGATGAGGTGGAACGTGAAATTCTCATGATGATGTGGTGGAAAGGGAAGTTCTCATGGGGATGTGGAACGGGAGATTCTCATGAAGATAAGGTGGAACGGGAGATTCTCATGGTGATATTGAACGGGAGATTCTCATCATAATGAGGTGGATTAGGAGATTCTCATGGTAATGAGGTGGAACGGGAGATTCTCATGGTGATGAGGTGGAACGGGAGGTTCTCATGGTGATGAGGTGGAACGGGAGATTCTCATCATGATGAGGAGGAACAGGAGATTCTCATCATGATGAAGTGGAATGGGAGATTCTCATCATGATGAGGTGGAACGGGAGATTCTCATGGTGATGATGTGGAACGGGAGATTCTCATCATGATGAGGTGGAACGGGAGATTCTCATGGTGATGAGGTGGAACGGGAGATTCTCATCATGATGAGGTGGAACGGGAAATTCTCATGGTGATGAGGTGGAACGGGAGATTCTCATCATAATGAGGTGGAACGGGAGATTCTCATGGTGATGAGGTGGAACGGGAGATTCTCATCATAATGAGGTGGAACGGGAGATTCTCATCATGATGAGGTGGAACGGGAGATTCTCATCATGATGAGGTGGAACGGGAGATTCTCATGGTGATGAGGTGGAACGGGAGATTGTCATCATGATGAGGTGGAACGGGAAGTTCTCATGGTGATGAGGTTGAACGGGAGATTCTCATGGTAATGAGGTGGAACGGGAGATTCTCATGGTGATGAGGTGGAATGGGAGATTCTCATCATGATGAGGTGGAACGGGAGATTCTCATCATGATGAGGTGGAACGGTAGATTCTCATGGTGATGAGGTGGAACGGGAGATTCTCATCATGATGAGGTGGAACAGGAGATTCTCATCATGATGAGGTGGAACATGAAATTCTCATGATGATGTGGTGGAAAGGGAGATTCTCATGGGGATGTGGAACGGGAGATTCTCATGAAGATGAGGTGGAACGGGAGATTCTCATGGTGATATTGAAATGGAGATTCTCATCATGATGAGGTGGAACAGGAGATTCTCATGGTAATGAGGTGGAACGGGAGATTCTCATGGTGATGAGGGCGAACGGGAGGTTCTCATGGTGATGAGGTGGAACGGGAGATTCTCATCATGATGAGGTGGAACGGGAGATTCTCATGGTGATGATGTGGAACGGGAGATTGTCATCATGATGAGGTGGAACGGGAGATTCTCATGGTGATGAGGTGGAACGGGAAATTCTCATCATGATGAGGTGGAACGGGAGATTCTCATCATGATGAGGTGGAACTGGAGATTCTCATGGTGATGAGGTGGAACGGGAGATTCTCATCATAATGAGGTGGAACGGGAGATTCTCATGGTGATTAGGTGGAACGGGAGATTCTCATCATGATGAGGTGGAACGGGAGATTCTCATCATGATGAGGTGGAACGGGAGGTTCTCATGGTGATGAGGTGGAACGGGAGATTCTCATCATGATGAGGTGGAACAGGAGGTTCTCATCCTGATGAGGTGGAACGGGAGATTCTCATCATGATGTGGTGGAATGGGAGATTCTCATGATGATGTGGAATGGGAGATTCTCATGGTGATGAGGTGGAACGGGAGATTCTCATCATGATGAGGTGGAACGTGAGATTCTCATCATGATGTGGTGGAACGGGAGATTCTCATGGTAATGAGGTGGAACGGGAGATTCTCATGGTGATGAGGTGGAACGGGAGATTCTCATCATGATGAGGTGGAACGGGAGATTCTCATGGTAATGAGGTGGAACGGGAGATTCTCATGGTGATGAGGTGGAACGGGAGGTTCTAATGGTGATGAGGTGGAACGGGAGGTTCTCATGGTGATGCGGAATGGGAGATTCTCATCATGATGAGGTGGAACAGGAGATTCTCATCATGATGAGGTGGAACGGGAGATTCTCATCATGATGAGGTGGAACAGGAGATTCTCATCATGATGAGGTGGAACGGGAGATTCTCATCATGATGAGGTGGAACGGTAGATTCTCATGGTGATGAGGTGGAACGGGAGATTCTCATCATGATGAGGTGGAACGGGAAGTTCTCATGGTGATGAGGTGGAACGGGAGATTCTCATGGTGATGAGGTGGAATGGGAGATTCTCATCATGATGAGGTGGAACGGGAGATTCTCATCATGATGAGGTGGAACGGGAGATTCTCATGGTGATGAGGTGGAACGTGAAATTCTCATGATGATGTGGTGGAAAGGGAAGTTCTCATGGGGATGTGGAACGGGAGATTCTCATGAAGATAAGGTGGAACGGGAGATTCTCATGGTGATATTGAACGGGAGATTCTCATCATAATGAGGTGGATTAGGAGATTCTCATGGTAATGAGGTGGAACGGGAGATTCTCATGGTGATGAGGTGGAACGGGAGGTTCTCATGGTGATGAGGTGGAACGGGAGATTCTCATCATGATGAGGAGGAACAGGAGATTCTCATCATGATGAAGTGGAATGGGAGATTCTCATCATGATGAGGTGGAACGGGAGATTCTCATGGTGATGATGTGGAACGGGAGATTCTCATCATGATGAGGTGGAACGGGAGATTCTCATGGTGATGAGGTGGAACGGGAGATTCTCATCATGATGAGGTGGAACGGGAAATTCTCATGGTGATGAGGTGGAACGGGAGATTCTCATCATAATGAGGTGGAACGGGAGATTCTCATGGTGATGAGGTGGAACGGGAGATTCTCATCATAATGAGGTGGAACGGGAGATTCTCATCATGATGAGGTGGAACGGGAGATTCTCATCATGATGAGGTGGAACGGGAGATTCTCATGGTGATGAGGTGGAACGGGAGATTGTCATCATGATGAGGTGGAACGGGAAGTTCTCATGGTGATGAGGTTGAACGGGAGATTCTCATGGTAATGAGGTGGAACGGGAGATTCTCATGGTGATGAGGTGGAATGGGAGATTCTCATCATGATGAGGTGGAACGGGAGATTCTCATCATGATGAGGTGGAACGGTAGATTCTCATGGTGATGAGGTGGAACGGGAGATTCTCATCATGATGAGGTGGAACAGGAGATTCTCATCATGATGAGGTGGAACATGAAATTCTCATGATGATGTGGTGGAAAGGGAGATTCTCATGGGGATGTGGAACGGGAGATTCTCATGAAGATGAGGTGGAACGGGAGATTCTCATGGTGATATTGAAATGGAGATTCTCATCATGATGAGGTGGAACAGGAGATTCTCATGGTAATGAGGTGGAACGGGAGATTCTCATGGTGATGAGGGCGAACGGGAGGTTCTCATGGTGATGAGGTGGAACGGGAGATTCTCATCATGATGAGGTGGAACGGGAGATTCTCATGGTGATGATGTGGAACGGGAGATTGTCATCATGATGAGGTGGAACGGGAGATTCTCATGGTGATGAGGTGGAACGGGAAATTCTCATCATGATGAGGTGGAACGGGAGATTCTCATCATGATGAGGTGGAACTGGAGATTCTCATGGTGATGAGGTGGAACGGGAGATTCTCATCATAATGAGGTGGAACGGGAGATTCTCATGGTGATTAGGTGGAACGGGAGATTCTCATCATGATGAGGTGGAACGGGAGATTCTCATCATGATGAGGTGGAACGGGAGGTTCTCATGGTGATGAGGTGGAACGGGAGATTCTCATCATGATGAGGTGGAACAGGAGGTTCTCATCCTGATGAGGTGGAACGGGAGATTCTCATCATGATGTGGTGGAATGGGAGATTCTCATGATGATGTGGAATGGGAGATTCTCATGGTGATGAGGTGGAACGGGAGATTCTCATCATGATGAGGTGGAACGTGAGATTCTCATCATGATGTGGTGGAACGGGAGATTCTCATGGTAATGAGGTGGAACGGGAGATTCTCATGGTGATGAGGTGGAACGGGAGATTCTCATCATGATGAGGTGGAACGGGAGATTCTCATGGTAATGAGGTGGAACGGGAGATTCTCATGGTGATGAGGTGGAACGGGAGGTTCTAATGGTGATGAGGTGGAACGGGAGGTTCTCATGGTGATGCGGAATGGGAGATTCTCATCATGATGAGGTGGAACAGGAGATTCTCATCATGATGAAGTGGAACGGGAGATTCTCATCATGATGAGGTGGAACGGGAGATTCTCATGATGATGTTGTGGAACGGGAGATTCTCATGGGGATGTGGAACGGAAGATTCTCATCATGATGAGGTGGAACTGGAGATTCTCATCATGATGAGGTGGAACGGGAGATTCTCATCATGATGAGGTGGAACGGGAGATTCTCATCATGATGAGGTGGAATGGGAGATTCTCATCATGATGAGGTGGAACAGGAGATTCTCATCATGATGAGGTGGAACGGGAGATTCTCATGGTGATGATGTGGAACGGGAGATTCTCATCATGATGAGGTGGAACGGGAGATTCTCATGGTGATGAGGTGGAACGGGAGATTCTCATCATGATGAGGTGGAACGGGAAGTTCTCATGGTGATGAGGTGGAACGGGAGATTCTCATGGTAATGAGGTGGAACGGGAGATTCTCATCATAATGAGGTGGAACGGGAGATTCTCATGGTGATGAGGTGGAACGGGAGATTCTCATCATGATGAGGTGGAACGGGAGATTCTCATCATGATGAGGTGGAACGGGAGATTCTCATGGTGATGAGGTGGAACGGGAGATTGTCATCATGATGAGGTGGAACGGGAAGTTCTCATGGTGATACTGAAATGGAGATTCTCATCATGATGAGGTGGAACAGGAGATTCTCATGGTAATGAGGTGGAACGGGAGATTCTCATGGTGATGAGGGCGAACGGGAGGTTCTCATGGTGATGATGTGGAACGGGAGATTGTCATCATGATGAGGTGGAACGGGAGATTCTCATGGTGATGATGTGGAACGGGAGATTGTCATCATGATGAGGTGGAACGGGAGATTCTCATGGTGATGAGGTGGAACGGGAAATTCTCATCATGATGAGGTGGAACGGGAGATTCTCATCATGATGAGGTGGAACTGGAGATTCTCATGGTGATGAGGTGGAACGGGAGATTCTCATCATAATGAGGTGGAACGGGAGATTCTCATGGTGATTAGGTGGAACGGGAGATTCTCATCATGATGAGGTGGAACGGGAGATTCTCATCATGATGAGGTGGAACGGGAGGTTCTCATGGTGATGAGGTGGAACGGGAGATTCTCATCATGATGAGGTGGAACAGGAGGTTCTCATCCTGATGAGGTGGAACGGGAGATTCTCATCATGATGTGGTGGAATGGGAGATTCTCATGATGATGTGGAATGGGAGATTCTCATGGTGATGAGGTGGAACGGGAGATTCTCATCATGATGAGGTGGAACGGGAGATTCTCATCATGATGTGGTGGAACGGGAGATTCTCATGGTAATGAGGTGGAACGGGAGATTCTCATCATGATGAGGTGGAACGGGAGATTCTCATGGTAATGAGGTGGAACGGGAGATTCTCATGGTGATGAGGTGGAACGGGAGGTTCTCATGGTGATGAGGTGGAACGGGAGGTTCTCATGGTGATGCGGAATGGGAGATTCTCATCATGATGAGGTGGAACAGGAGATTCTCATCATGATGAAGTGGAACGGGAGATTCTCATCATGATGAGGTGGAACGGGAGATTCTCATGATGATGTTGTGGAACGGGAGATTCTCATGGGGATGTGGAACGGAAGATTCTCATCATGATGAGGTGGAACTGGAGATTCTCATCATGATGAGGTGGAACGGGAGATTCTCATCATGATGAGGTGGAACAGGAGGTTCTCATCCTGATGAGGTGGAACGGGAGATTCTCATCATGATGTGGTGGAATGGGAGATTCTCATGGTGATGTGGAATGGGAGATTCTCATGGTGATGAGGTGGAACGGGAGATTCTCATCATGATGAGGTGGAATGGGAGATTCTCATCATGATGAGGTGGAACAGGAGATTCTCATCATGATGAGGTGGAACGGGAGATTCTCATGGTGATGATGTGGAACGGGAGATTCTCATCATGATGAGGTGGAACGGGAGATTCTCATGGTGATGAGGTGGAACGGGAGATTCTCATCATGATGAGGTGGAACGGGAAGTTCTCATGGTGATGAGGTTGAACGGGAGATTCTCATGGTAATGAGGTGGAACGGGAGATTCTCATCATAATGAGGTGGAACGGGAGATTCTCATGGTGATGAGGTGGAACGTGAAATTCTCATGATGATGTGGTGGAATGGGAGATTCTCATGGTGATGTGGAATGGGAGATTCTCATGGTGATGAGGTGGTACGGGAGATTCTCATCATGATGAGGTGGAATGGGAGATTCTCATCATGATGAGGTGGAACAGGAGATTCTCATCATGATGAGGTGGAACGGGAGATTCTCATGGTGATGATGTGGAACAGGAGATTCTCATCATGATGAGGTGGAACGGGAGATTCTCATCATGATGAGGTGGAACGGGAAGTTCTCATGGTGATGAGGTGGAACGGGAGATTCTCATGGTGATGAGGTGGAATGGGAGATTCTCATCATGATGAGGTGGAACGGGAGATTCTCATCATGATGAGGTGGAACGGGAGATTCTCATGGTAATGAGGTGGAACGTGAAATTCTCATGATGATGTGGTGGAAAGGGAAGTTCTCATGGGGATGTGGAACGGGAGATTCTCATGAAGATGAGGTGGAACGGGAGATTCTCATGGTGATATTGAATGGGAGATTCTCATCATGATGAGGTGGATTAGGAGATTCTCATGGTGATGAGGTGGAACGGGAGGTTCTCATGGTGATGAGGTGGAACGGGAGATTCTCATCATGATGAGGTGGAACGGGAGATTCTCATCATGATGTGGTGGAACGGGAGATTCTCATGGTAATGACGTGGAACGGGAGATTCTCATGAAGATGAGGTGGAACGGGAGATTCTCATGGTGATATTGAACGGGAGATTCTCATCATGATGTGGTGGAATGGGAGATTCTCATGATGATGTGGAATGGGAGATTCTCATGGTGATGAGGTGGAACGGGAGATTCTCATCATGATGAGGTTGAACGGGAGATTCTCATCATGATGTGGTGGAACGGGAGATTCTCATGGTAATGAGGTGGAACGGGAGATTCTCATGGTGATGAGGTGGAACGGGAGATTCTCATCATGATGAGGTGGAACGGGAGATTCTCATGGTAATGAGGTGGAACGGGAGATTCTCATGGTGATGAGGTGGAACGGGAGGTTCTAATGGTGATGAGGTGGAACGGGAGGTTCTCATGGTGATGCGGAATGGGAGATTCTCATCATGATGAGGTGGAACAGGAGATTCTCATCATGATGAAGTGGAACGGGAGATTCTCATCATGATGAGGTGGAACGGGAGATTCTCATGATGATGTTGTGGAACGGGAGATTCTCATGGGGATGTGGAACGGAAGATTCTCATCATGATGAGGTGGAACTGGAGATTCTCATCATGATGAGGTGGAACGGGAGATTCTCATCATGATGAGGTGGAACAGGAGGTTCTCATCCTGATGAGGTGGAACGGGAGATTCTCATCATGATGTGGTGGAATGGGAGATTCTCATGGTGATGTGGAATGGGAGATTCTCATGGTGATGAGGTGGAACGGGAGATTCTCATCATGATGAGGTGGAATGGGAGATTCTCATCATGATGAGGTGGAACAGGAGATTCTCATCATGATGAGGTGGAACGGGAGATTCTCATGGTGATGATGTGGAACGGGAGATTCTCATCATGATGAGGTGGAACGGGAGATTCTCATGGTGATGAGGTGGAACGGGAGATTCTCATCATGATGAGGTGGAACGGGAAGTTCTCATGGTGATGAGGTTGAACGGGAGATTCTCATGGTAATGAGGTGGAACGGGAGATTCTCATCATAATGAGGTGGAACGGGAGATTCTCATGGTGATGAGGTGGAACGTGAAATTCTCATGATGATGTGGTGGAATGGGAGATTCTCATGGTGATGTGGAATGGGAGATTCTCATGGTGATGAGGTGGAACGGGAGATTCTCATCATGATGAGGTGGAATGGGAGATTCTCATCATGATGAGGTGGAACAGGAGATTCTCATCATGATGAGGTGGAACGGGAGATTCTCATGGTGATGATGTGGAACAGGAGATTCTCATCATGATGAGGTGGAACGGGAGATTCTCATCATGATGAGGTGGAACGGGAAGTTCTCATGGTGATGAGGTGGAACGGGAGATTCTCATGGTGATGAGGTGGAATGGGAGATTCTCATCATGATGAGGTGGAACGGGAGATTCTCATCATGATGAGGTGGAACGGGAGATTCTCATGGTGATGAGGTGGAACGTGAAATTCTCATGATGATGTGGTGGAAAGGGAAGTTCTCATGGGGATGTGGAACGGGAGATTCTCATGAAGATGAGGTGGAACGGGAGATTCTCATGGTGATATTGAACGGGAGATTCTCATCATGATGAGGTGGATTAGGAGATTCTCATGGTGATGAGGTGGAACGGGAGGTTCTCATGGTGATGAGGTGGAACGGGAGATTCTCATCATGATGAGGTGGAACAGGAGATTCTCATCATGATGAGGTGAAACAGGAGATTCTCATCTTGATGAAGTGGAACGGGAGATTCTCATCGTGATGAGGTGGAACGGGAGATTCTCATGGTGATGATGTGGAACGGGAGATTCTCATCATGATGAGGTGGAACGGGAGATTCTCATGGTGATGATGTGGAACGGGAGATTCTCATCATGATGAGGTGGAACGGGAGATTCTCATGGTGATGAGGTGGAACGGGAGATTCTCATCATGGTGATATTGAACGGGAGATTCTCATCATGATGAGGTGGAATAGGAGATTCTCATGGTAATGAGGTGGAACGCGAGATTCTCATCATGATGAGGTGGAACGGGAGATTCTCATGGTAATGAGGTGGAACGGGAGATTCTCATGGTGATGAGGTGGAATGGGAGATTCTCATCATGATGAGGTTGAACCGGAGATTCTCATAGTGATGAGGTGGAACGTGAAATTCTCATGATGACGTGGTGGAAAGGGAGATTCTCATGGGGATTGTGGAACGGCAGATTCTCATGAAGATGAGGTGGAACGGGAGATTCTCATGGTGATATTGAACGGGAGATTCTCATCATGATGAGGTGGAACAGGAGATTCTCATGGTAATGAGGTGGAACGGGAGATTCTCATGGTGATGAGGTGGAACGAGAGGTTCTCATGGTGATGAGGTGGAACGGGAGATTCTCACCATGATGAGGTGGAACAGGAGATTCTCATGGTGATGAGGTGGAATGGGAGATTCTCATCATGATGAGGTGGAACGGGAGATTCTCATCATGATGAGGTGGAACGGGAGATTCTCAGGGTGATGAGGTGGAACGTGAAATTCTCATGATGATGTGGTGGAAAGGGAAGTTCTCATGGGGATGTGGAACGGGAGATTCTCATCATGATGAGGTGGAACTGGAGATTCTCATGGTGATGAGGTGGAACGGGAGATTCTCATCATAATGAGGTGGAACGGGAGATTCTCATGGTGATTAGGTGGAACGGGAGATTCTCATCATGATGAGGTGGAACGGGAGATTCTCATCATGATGAGGTGGAACGGGAGGTTCTCATGGTGATGAGGTGGAACGGGAGATTCTCATCATGATGAGGTGGAACAGGAGGTTCTCATCCTGATGAGGTGGAACGGGAGATTCTCGTCATGATTTGGTGGAATGGGAGATTCTCATGATGATGTGGAATGGGAGATTCTCATGGTGATGAGGTGGAACGGGAGATTCTCATCATGATGAGGTGGAACGGGAGATTCTCATCATGATGTGGTGGAACGGGAGATTCTCATCATGATGAGATGGAACGGGAGATTCTCATGGTAATGAGGTGGAACGGGAGATTCTCATGGTGATGAGGTGGAACGGGAGATTCTCATCATGATGAGGTGGAACGGGAGATTCTCATGGTAATGAGGTGGAATGGGAGATTCTCATGGTGATGAGGTGGAACGGGAGGTTCTCATGGTGATGAGGTGGAACGGGAGGTTCTCATGGTGATGCGGAATGGGAGATTCTCATCATGATGAGGTGGAACAGGAGATTCTCATCATGATGAAGTGGAACGGGAGATTCTCATCATGATGAGGTGGAACGGGAGATTCTCATGATGATGTTGTGGAACGGGAGATTCTCATGGGGATGTGGAACGGAAGATTCTCATCATGATGAGGTGGAACTGGAGATTCTCATCATGATGAGGTGGAACGGGAGATTCTCATCATGATGAGGTGGAACGGGAGATTCTCATCATGATGAGGTGGAACAGGAGGTTCTCATCCTGATGAGGTGGAACGGGAGATTCTCATCATGATGTGGTGGACTGGGAGATTCTCATGGTGATGTGGAATGGGAGATTCTCATGGTGATGAGGTGGAACGGGAGATTCTCATCATGATGAGGTGGAATGGGAGATTCTCATCATGATGAGATGGAACGGGAGATTCTCATGGTAATGAGGTGGAACGGGAGATTCTCATCATGATGAGGTGGAACAGGAGATTCTCATCATGATGAGGTGGAACGGGAGATTCTCATGGTGATGATGTGGAACAGGAGATTCTCATCATGATGAGGTGGAACGGGAGATTCTCATCATGATGAGGTGGAACGGGAAGTTCTCATGGTGATGAGGTGGAACGGGAGATTCTCATGGTGATGAGGTGGAATGGGAGATTCTCATCATGATGAGGTGGAACGGGAGATTCTCATCATGATGAGGTGGAACGGGAGATTCTCATGGTGATGAGGTGGAACGTGAAATTCTCATGATGATGTGGTTGAAAGGGAAGTTCTCATGGGGATGTGGAACGGGAGATTCTCATGAAGATGAGGTGGAACGGGAGATTCTCATGGTGATATTGAACGGGAGATTCTCATCATGATGAGGTGGATTAGGATATTCTCATGGTGATGAGGTGGAACGGGAGGTTCTCATGGTGATGAGGTGGAACGGGAGATTCTCATCATGATGAGGTGGAACAGGAGATTCTCATCATGATGAGGTGAAACAGGAGATTCTCATCTTGATGAAGTGGAACGGGAGATTCTCATCGTGATGAGGTGGAACGGGAGATTCTCATGGTGATGATGTGGAACGGGAGATTCTCATCATGATGAGGTGGAACGGGAGATTCTCATGGTGATGATGTGGAACGGGAGATTCTCATCATGATGAGGTGGAACGGGAGATTCTCATGGTGATGAGGTGGAACGGGAGATTCTCATCATGGTGATATTGAACGGGAGATTCTCATCATGATGAGGTGGAACGGGAGATTCTCATCATGATGAGGTGGAACGGGAGATTCTCATCATGATGTGGTGGAACGGGAGATTCTCATCATGATGAGATGGAACGGGAGATTCTCATGGTAATGAGGTGGAACGGGAGATTCTCATGGTGATGAGGTGGAACGGGAGATTCTCATCATGATGAGGTGGAACGGGAGATTCTCATGGTAATGAGGTGGAATGGGAGATTCTCATGGTGATGAGGTGGAACGGGAGGTTCTCATGGTGATGAGGTGGAACGGGAGGTTCTCATGGTGATGCGGAATGGGAGATTCTCATCATGATGAGGTGGAACAGGAGATTCTCATCATGATGAAGTGGAACGGGAGATTCTCATCATGATGAAGTGGAACGGGAGATTCTCATCATGATGAGGTGGAACGGGAGATTCTCATGATGATGTTGTGGAACGGGAGATTCTCATGGGGATGTGGAACGGAAGATTCTCATCATGATGAGGTGGAACTGGAGATTCTCATCATGATGTGGTGGACTGGGAGATTCTCATGGTGATGTGGAATGGGAGATTCTCATGGTGATGAGGTGGAACGGGAGATTCTCATCATGATGAGGTGGAATGGGAGATTCTCATCATGATGAGATGGAACGGGAGATTCTCATGGTAATGAGGTGGAACGGGAGATTCTCATCATGATGAGGTGGAACAGGAGATTCTCATCATGATGAGGTGGAACGGGAGATTCTCATGGTGATGATGTGGAACAGGAGATTCTCATCATGATGAGGTGGAATGGGAGATTCTCATCATGATGAGGTGGAACGGGAAGTTCTCATGGTGATGAGGTGGAACGGGAGATTCTCATGGTGATGAGGTGGAATGGGAGATTCTCATCATGATGAGGTGGAACGGGAGATTCTCATCATGATGAGGTGGAACGGGAGATTCTCATGGTGATGAGGTGGAACGTGAAATTCTCATGATGATGTGGTGGAAAGGGAAGTTCTCATGGGGATGTGGAACGGGAGATTCTCATGAAGATGAGGTGGAACGGGAGATTCTCATGGTGATATTGAACGGGAGATTCTCATCATGATGAGGTGGATTAGGATATTCTCATGGTGATGAGGTGGAACGGGAGGTTCTCATGGTGATGAGGTGGAACGGGAGATTCTCATCATGATGAGGTGGAACAGGAGATTCTCATCATGATGAGGTGAAACAGGAGATTCTCATCTTGATGAAGTGGAACGGGAGATTCTCATCGTGATGAGGTGGAACGGGAGATTCTCATGGTGATGATGTGGAACGGGAGATTCTCATCATGATGAGGTGGAACGGGAGATTCTCATGGTGATGATGTGGAACGGGAGATTCTCATCATGATGAGGTGGAACGGGAGATTCTCATGGTGATGAGGTGGAACGGGAGATTCTCATCATGGTGATATTGAACGGGAGATTCTCATAATGATGAGGTGGAATAGGAGATTCTCATGGTAATGAGGTGGAACGCGAGATTCTCATCATGATGAGGTGGAACGGGAGATTCTCATGGTAATGAGGTGGAACGGGAGATTCTCATGGTGATGAGGTGGAATGGGAGATTCTCATCATGATCAGGTTGAACCGGAGATTCTCATGGTGATGAGGTGGAACGTGAAATTCTCATGATGACGTGGTGGAAAGGGAGATTCTCATGGGGATTGTGGAACGGCAGATTCTCATGAAGATGAGGTGGAACGGGAGATTCTCATGGTGATATTGAACGGGAGATTCTCATCATGATGAGGTGGAACAGGAGATTCTCATGGTAATGAGGTGGAACGGGAGATTCTCATGGTGATGAGGTGGAACGAGAGGTTCTCATGGTGATGAGGTGGAACGGGAGATTCTCATCATGATGAGGTGGAACAGGAGATTCTCATGGTGATGAGGTGGAATGGGAGATTCTCATCATGATGAGGTGGAACGGGAGATTCTCATCATGATGAGGTGGAACGGGAGATTCTCAGGGTGATGAGGTGGAACGTGAAATTCTCATGATGATGTGGTGGAAAGGGAAGTTCTCATGGGGATGTGGAACGGGAGATTCTCATCATGATGAGGTGGAACTGGAGATTCTCATGGTGATGAGGTGGAACGGGAGATTCTCATCATAATGAGGTGGAACGGGAGATTCTCATGGTGATTAGGTGGAACGGGAGATTCTCATCATGATGAGGTGGAACGGGAGATTCTCATCATGATGAGGTGGAACGGGAGGTTCTCATGGTGATGAGGTGGAACGGGAGATTCTCATCATGATGAGGTGGAACAGGAGGTTCTCATCCTGATGAGGTGGAACGGGAGATTCTCGTCATGATTTGGTGGAATGGGAGATTCTCATGATGATGTGGAATGGGAGATTCTCATGGTGATGAGGTGGAACGGGAGATTCTCATCATGATGAGGTGGAACGGGAGATTCTCATCATGATGTGGTGGAACGGGAGATTCTCATCATGATGAGATGGAACGGGAGATTCTCATGGTAATGAGGTGGAACGGGAGATTCTCATGGTGATGAGGTGGAACGGGAGATTCTCATCATGATGAGGTGGAACGGGAGATTCTCATGGTAATGAGGTGGAATGGGAGATTCTCATGGTGATGAGGTGGAACGGGAGGTTCTCATGGTGATGAGGTGGAACGGGAGGTTCTCATGGTGATGCGGAATGGGAGATTCTCATCATGATGAGGTGGAACAGGAGATTCTCATCATGATGAAGTGGAACGGGAGATTCTCATCATGATGAGGTGGAACGGGAGATTCTCATGATGATGTTGTGGAACGGGAGATTCTCATGGGGATGTGGAACGGAAGATTCTCATCATGATGAGGTGGAACTGGAGATTCTCATCATGATGAGGTGGAACGGGAGATTCTCATCATGATGAGGTGGAACGGGAGATTCTCATCATGATGAGGTGGAACAGGAGGTTCTCATCCTGATGAGGTGGAACGGGAGATTCTCATCATGATGTGGTGGACTGGGAGATTCTCATGGTGATGTGGAATGGGAGATTCTCATGGTGATGAGGTGGAACGGGAGATTCTCATCATGATGAGGTGGAATGGGAGATTCTCATCATGATGAGATGGAACGGGAGATTCTCATGGTAATGAGGTGGAACGGGAGATTCTCATGGTGATGAGGTGGAACAAGAGATTCTCACCATGATGTGGTGGAACGGGAGATTCTCATGGTAATGAGGTGGAACGGGAGATTCTCATGGTGATGAGGTGGAACGGGAGATTCTCATCATGACGAGATGGAACGGGAGATTCTCATGGTAATGAGGTGGAACGGGAGATTCTCATGGTGATGAGGTGGAACGGGAGATTCTCATCATGATGAGGTGGAACGGGAGGTTCTCATGGTGATGAGGTGGAACGGGAGGTTCTCATGGTGATGCGGAATGGGAGGTTCTCATGGTGATGTGGAACGGGAGGTTCTCATGGTGATGTGGAACGGGAGGTTCTCATGGTATTGTGGAATGGGAGGTTCTCTTGGTGATGTGGAACGGGAGAAGTTAATTGCGATGTCGTGGAATGGGAGAATCTGATGAACATCGGAACATTTAAATTAATTTTTAAGTTTGTAAGACATTATTGAGTTTTCCGGTTTTGTTACATAAAAGCTAATCATTTTAGCCACAGTTAAGCTGAAAGTAGGACGAAGGAACAAGACTGAGGATCGGTCCACTGGAAAGGCAGATGTTTCCAACTCATTAGAGTAAAAATATCAAACTTGTGTGAAATTTTGTGTTTTTAATTTCCTGTACTTTTACACTTCTACCAAAATAAAACTACCAAACTTGGCTTCTTCATATCATCAATCAGTCCATCTAAGGACACTTCAAGCATGCTGGTTGCTGCAGATAATGCAATAATTCTCTTACTGGTGGCTTGTCTGCACTTTTTTAGTTCATCATTTAGGAGGAGTCCTCTCATCTGGTCATCCACTGCTAATCATTCTATATTATGTTTGCTCTGGAAACATGTTTTATTAGGTCAGCCAGCCCTGCTCCATTTTTCTTTCATTGTTTTCTATTGTAACTCAGCATGGACAGTGGTTGAAGGTGTTCTGTTTGCGAAATCACAAGCTATCGGGTATTTGCACTCCCAAGTTTCTTTCCTATAAAGTACGTCCAAATGAGCTGTGGAGGTTGGTGGGGATCATTTGAAAAGTTATATGGATGAATGAAATGTTTAATGTAAAATTTTTTGCATCATATAATTTTTGTAACTACTGATAATAAGTCATTATAGACGCATGAAGTGACGCATCATCATCTGCACACCTGCCATTAGAGAGACAGCCAATCTTGTGTACAAGAATTCACCACAGTGCTCCACTTCAGTTGCCTAGCAACTGCAGATGCAATATCTATTCAATTAAACTGTTTCTATTTTTCCACGAAACATAAAAATATGAAACAATCTAAAGAAAATGGAGCCAGAAACTTTTATTTCTTTTTATTTACCTGTTGGTCGAAATGGAAGCTGTGGCCCAGATGAGCTCTCCTCGGGCCAAGAGCACACCTGTCAAGGTAACGCTAACTTCAGTGAAAAATAATGCTGGTAAGACACATAAATAAATTTATTTGTTGTCATTAATTAGGCCACAAGCCACTGCTGCTGTCCCAGCTTGTCTGCTCATGTTGGCAAATGAAACTAAACTTTATTTGATCGTTTAAACCTTGTGATACGGACAGATCTACGCTGCCTTCCTGCTGCATTCTGTATGCTGCATACACACATACACACAACCTGACTTTCTGCATCGACTGCTGCTGTTCTGCCATCTTGTACAGAATTGATTCTGGGAGAAAAAAAAGGCCATGAAGGCTCCATCGCTTGTAGCGTTCGCTTCATGCTACATGGTTTGTTGGGTGGATCTGAAGGAGACTTCCAAATGGGACAGTGCTTGGTGCATCATAACATACGAACCAGCACTTGGACTGTGTGCATATAACCTGAATTGGGACCCAGCAGCTATGTTAACATTCACCAACTAGGAGTTTTATGAATATTACCATGTTTTTCTGCACTGAACAGGTAACTATATAAAGTTTCTGGCTGAGAAACGTATTGCAGGTTTACAGATGAAAGCGTATACTGTTTTTATAGGCGTTTTTAAGCATCGTTGCTTAAACATTTTGATGACAAAAGTTGAAGCCAATCACTTCTTTTCATGTATTAAATACTGATTAATTTTATGCATTTAAGTAGAAACAGCACAGTGTTGAATATTTCCATCATGAAATTAAAACATTTCAGGGCATTGCCAACAGGAAGAGACCACCAGCTGCCTCCATCATTCAGTGCAAACGCCAGCTTTTCATCTGAAGAAGCTGGTGGCCAATGCGCAAAGTAAAAACAAGCCAGTACAATATTAAAAAGAAATAAAAAAATAACAGGCATTATTAATCAGAGGAATTAGCAGATGTTAGGCACAGTCATTATTTACTGGTGATTTATTACCATGAAAGTATGGGCACGAGTATTTTCAGTTTGAAATATAATGGTCGGTATTTATTCATTATTAAATGTAAACAATGAATTAAGTTGTCTGATAATTTCCAGACTGAAGGAATTTAAAGTGTGAAGAGCTAGATGTAGAATGGCTGCGTTCATGTGTTCATGTGAAAAGTAGATGTGGGATAAATGAAGGGTCAGAAGCGGATTAACAGCGGTCTACAGACTAATGCAACAGTTTGGGTTTGAGCCGCTCTTCTTCGACTGCAACCCCTAGAAAATATCTCTGTCTGCATCCTGCATCCAGGCCATCTCCCATATCCACATATCCAGACATCTTTTGGCTATAGGAAATGGAATATAAATGGAAATTATATCGCCATGGCATCCAACATGAGGGCCACAGAGCCATATTTTGGGTCTTCTTCACGTCAACATGTCCAACACCATTGGGTTGAGTCCAGGCTTCCACTGATCGCATCTGTCTTGACATAAAGAGAATAAGTAGATGTTTAAATTACTTTAACCCTTAGATCCATGTTTTGGGCACTTTTTCTTTCTTCCATTTTTGTAAGATTGTTCTTTTTTCCGAGGTTATCGTGTCCCACAGTTTATTGTAAATTACAATCCATCACTTACGGTGGCTAGTGAAAACGTGCTTCATATAGCAAAACAGATGCATATAGGAATAGAAATGCAAGCCGGACACGCTGCGTGTATAGAAGAGCGCTGCAAATCCAAAAACATAATGCAAAAAAGACCCTCGCTGCAAATAAAAAAAAACGAACAGCAAATACAGAAAATCGCTGCATAAATGAAAACAGCTGCAACAAGAACATGCTGCATATTCAGTCTCACAGTGTGAAGTGTTCCGGTGAGTTGCTACCCGAAAGACAAAGGAGACACAAACGACAAGTCTGTAGGAAGTTTATGTGCAGGAGAAGAACTACTTCAGGCAGAGTTGCCACCAGTCCCGTAAAATACGGAATCGTCCTTTCATTGACAGATTGGTCCAATACGGGACACAATTTGTTCCGTATTTTCATAACTTTCCAACAGCCTACACATATCGGTCACGCACATCAACACTCAATCTAAATATAAATAACAGTCATGTCACGACGGGCAGTGGGGATGGTGAAGATGTGGACCCAAATGCAGAGAAGAGCCACAGGGATGCGGATGTCAAGGAGATTTATTGTAACCCACGTAGGGCTGGGCGATATGACCTTTTAGTAATATCCTGATATTTTTATGGCATGTCACGATATACGATATATATCTCAATATTTACCTTAGCCTTGAATTAATGCTTTGGTGCATACAATCACATCAGTAAGATGATTTTGTGTCTCCATTACAAAATAACTGTTCATATTGCATTAAGATATGTTGATTTTAAATATTCATGCCAAAAGGATGAAATCTTAATGAAGCAAACTGATCAAAACCGTATTTATTGAACAGTTAAAGAAGTGGCAGAAACATGTCATTTTAAAACAAAATAAAGTGCCTTTGCATGATGTAATAAATGCAACGTATGAAAATAGGTGCTCTGGGGGGCACTTTTCAAATGGTGAAATAAATCTGTGGTAGCTACTTACCTGTTGTGGCGACACTTTTGCGACATACTTTGCATACGACGGTTGTTTGGTCAACATCTTCTCTCCGGTATCCAAACCACCGCCAGATGATGGATCCTGTACTGTTTTTCTTCTATTCTTTTCTTTTTTTGCCACTGAAACAGTATATCCCTTTGATAATTTATTTTGAATACCATTAAACCACATTGTATAAATCAGCTTTGTCCTGTTTTATTAAATGTTAGATTATCAAATATTAAATTTAACCAAAGGATTGTTATGTTTTGTGGAATGGCTAGCTGTATGTCCAACCCTCCTTTATCTGGGCTTGGGACTGCCACAGTGATCCAAAAGAGACACTTTGACAGAGATACAGTTGTTTTTTTTATTTGTGTAGTTTTCTTACTTTTAGTTTAGTCTTTTAGTTTTAGCTTGCTTTGGGTTGAACTATTATAAGGCTTTGCTTTATGGATACGTTTTTGAGTTGTCGTGTATTTTTTTTTATCGCAGAGTTTTAGCGTAGAAACCAGTCTTATAATACAGGCAGAATGTCCTCGTATCGTCTCCAATAAACGGCTTCAGCCAGCTTTTAATTCAGGATTTGATCCCCACTCCTTTCTGTACTTTCTAGAGACATGACGAGCTAGATAAATATGCTTGTGTCACACACACAGTGGATGAGGTGAGTCAGTGACAGAGGCTGTGAATGTAATCAAATAGAATTAATTATTTTTGCGTGACGTGAAAAACTTTGTAATTTACGTCCCACTTTGTAATCCAGAGCGGGATCAGTGGCGGATTTGGCTGTTCATTGTGACTGTAGGTGGAGTCGTGCAGGTGTCCTCTCTGCTCCTCTGACTGGCTGCAGCTGCAGCCAGAGCGACTGAGTGCTTTAGGACGGGGAGAGACTCTCGTTCTGACGATAACTTTACAATATGCGCTTTAAAGTCAGTCGCCAAAACACCAAGAAAGTCTCCAATAACTCCAGTAAAAGTCGCTAGATTTGTCGCTAGTCACTTTTTACAAAAAAATTCGCCAGATTTAGCGAGAAAGTCGCCAAGTTAGCAACAGTGGCTCCACGCTGCCTCTCATGACGTAGCACGTAGCTCACGTTATGTACGTAACGAGGTGCGCTTGCTTTAACTCTCTGTGTAAAGCGGTGCAGAGTTGAGGAGGAGGGAGGAAACCCCGCCCACAGCTAAAAACACCTGCGTGACAACAGGATACTCGAGTATGATGAATATAGGCATTTTCTATATCGCACAGGGGACTAGCCACGATATCTCGAGTATACTCGATATATCGCCCAACCCTAAACCCAAGGAACTCAAGGGACTAAAGCAACAAACAAAATGATCCAGCAACCAAGAACTGATACTGAGGAGTATAAATGCACTAGGGAACCAAACAAGAAACAGGTGTACTGAATGAACTAAAACAAGACCAGGTGAACTCAATGAACAGGAAATCAATAAAGCTAAACAACAAACAAGAGAACCAAACAGGAAAAACTACAAAATAAAATTGGAAACCTGAAACTAAGGCACAGCACAAACCACGTCATGACAAGTCAGTAAAAAGTCCCCGCTGGTCCCAGCCTCCGCCCAGCTGTGCCTCTGTGTTGTGCAGTCAATTATTTTTATTGGTGTTGTTATGATAACATGACTTCCCTTCAAGTCATGAGACAGACAGCAAACAAATAAGTTAAGTATGGGGACTATTTTATGTTGGCTTCGATAGCTGGCTTCAAGCTACTGCGAGTTTCTCTCATTCACCTGTCAAAAGTCAGTTGATTAGCGCGTTGCTATGGTAACACCCGTAACAGAATGACAGGACAGTAATTTAACTTGCCCAACTATCAGTGACTCTCGCTCATAGACTGCTGGGATAGGCTCCAGCTCCCCCATGACCCTGTTATGAATTTATCATCCCACTCCCCCCCTTTCTGACCCAAGCACAAACTTAGTACAGAATCACCGTTAGTGTCCCCTTTGTTTGTCTCTCGGGTAGAAACTCACCGGAGCACTTCCGTCGGTATCATAGACCGTATATGAAAGATTGACAGAGCCGGTTAAAAGTGAAGCCTATGTGGAAGTGCATAAAACTGCAGTTCTCCCTTTATCCACTAGGGGCTACAAAACATACCAACTTCATAGCAGAAATAAACATGTTTACAGCAGAAATAAACATGTTTACAGCCTGGTTCAAAAAATCCATTTTAGGTTTAATGGGTCAGGTTTACCTTCATGACAACTGTGGGGGAAGTGAATTTTTTTCTAACTCGTCCATTTTAAAGTAATTTAATCTCAAAGTTCGGCATATTTAGGGGCGTGTTCTTTTGAATGACAGGTACTCGATCTCCCACTTCAAATAAGAAGAACGTTGAACAACCGCGGTTTTTAGCTGGTTAACAACATGACTTAGCTTTAGCCTGCTTACCTCCGTTAGCTGGTTAGCTCCTGTTATCCCCATTTTAGCTCAGTTAGCTCTTAGCTACAGGCAGCTCGGTGTTTGCTTGATGTCAATCATCCACCATGACGCTCACAGCCCCCCTCTCAGCTCCACCTCTTTGCCCATATTTATATTTTCTGGGTGAGACGACACGCATGCCCCTGCCAAGATGGCGATGGTAGGAACCGCCCACCGAGCTTCAGTTCAGCTCCTCAGAAACCTTTTGGGTGACGTCATGGAGGCTCCGTTCATCTCTATATACAGTCTATGGTTGTGAGACTGAATATGAAGCATTTTGTTGTTTCAACTGTTTTCATTTTTGCAGTGCTTTTCTGTATTCCCAGTTCATTTCTTTATTTGCAGCGCAGGTTTTTTTTTTTTTCTTTTTTTGCATTATGTTTTTAGATTTGCAGCGCTCTTCTATACATGCAACATTTCCGGCTTGCAATTCTATTCCTATATGCAGCTGTTTTGCGAAATGAAGCGTGTTTTCACCCGTCAGCCACCTAATCACTGATTTCTAAATATGCAGAAAGAACTCATAATGATGGGGGGGGGGGGGGGTGGCTTATCATGCTATAACTTGATAGTTTTATTGTAAAAACGTGAAACTTATCACGTTATAATGTGATATGTTTAAAAATATGAGCTTGAGTATTTTCGACAAGATGAGGAACGTCTGTGTGGTGGATAGGAGATCACAAATGGCTCATTTACAGGATTTGATAAACTACTTTTGAACACTTCGGATGCCATTTTAATAAGTATGCATACTTTAAGGAGAATTTTAAAAGGTATGGGTCTGTACAGAAAGAGTCTGATCCCTTTGACGTGGCATAATTTGTGATTGAGCGGCACAGGAATCTTTATGGACGTTTTTACAAGGAAACTATCATGTTATAATGTGATATGTTTCACGTTTTTACAATAAAACTTTTGATGTTTCATGTTTTTACAATAAACTATCAGGTTATCGTGTGATGGGGCCACCCATTTTTTTTTTTTTTTTTTTTTTAGGATGACAGCTCTACCCTTCCACAATGGACCTCTATACAGTGTAAAAATACATCTTCAGACATGAGATGGGAAGCTGAAGACAGATGGTTTCCCCCACTTTTCTAAGTCTGACAATCTGACCTGGCCAGTTAAACTCATGTAACATCAAAGGCTCACTACAGAACTCCCTTCTTATTTGGAACATGATATTCTCAACCCGAAGATCGGGCAGAGGGGAGCCTGCATGTCCTGAGGGGACGCTTCCGGCTAGATACGTTCAGGACTCATGGGCCAGGTGGAGACCAATGTGTCTGGCAGTTCTGTCCTCTGAGAATGTGGAGGATGTTTACATCTTTGGATTATTGGTGATCGGGATTCTGCTGATTGGCGCTGGTGGAGTTCTGATCTATCTGAAGACCCCTGAAATTCTGTCAACAACTGGCAGGCTGCCTGAAGTCTGTAACGGTATGGTCCGAGCTAGCAGTGCACTCTTGGGTTGACCGGACTCAACCGTAAGCAGGATGCCAAGTCACCAGCCCAAACTGGTCATTTGGCTGAGGTCCCAGAGCTGGTCCACAGAATCGACAACAACATGGAGAGGATGTCTGCTGGAATCGGTGGAAATTGACCCCCCCATTCGGCTGTTTGGAGCTGCCAGCCTGAGACCTGCTATGGACTCAAGGCCGAGGGCAAATTGTTTTCCTCGCCTGGAATCCAAACAACAATCATATCTGGCTTCGGCTTCCCAGCGGCCATGGGCCGGCGCAACCCCCCCCCCAAGCTGAAAACTAAGTTGGCTAAGTTTTCAGCTTGGTTCTGTATTATTCTTTTGTCATTAATGTTACATGTCTGTATGTCAAACCTTGGACGAGCTGGCATGAACTTTGAATTTCCCCTTGGGATAAAGTATCTTTGATTTGATTTGATTTGATTATTGCAGTTTCCCATTACCTCCTCAAGTCTGTCACTGGGAAACCTTAAAAATACTAGCAACAGGTACCAGAGAGCGTACCAGTTCCTGCTGTTAGCATTTTGTTTATAGCCAAATAATATTAACTACGATGTTGTAATATTATAAATGTTCAAATATCAAAATGGTTATTTAGTCTTGTGATATCTACAGGTCTGGTTGCCTATGAAGCATGGTTCAAATCAGCATATATAGCAATATATATCATTCATTCATTCATTCATTCATTATCCTAACCGCCTAATCCAATGAATGGTCGCGGGGAAGCTGGAGCCTATCCCAGATGTCTTTGGGCGGAAGGCAGGGTACACCCTGGACAGCTTGCCAGTCCATTGCAGGGCCTAATATATATCAGCAATATATAATTTTATTATTTTTAGTGGCAAAATTTATACAGTAAGATTTCATTCAGATTAAATATGACCAGCTCTATACCCTCTTTGGGGTCCTGGAGGGGGCATGGGAGTTTACCCAACCAGTCTACATGTGCTTTGTGGACCTGGAGAAGGCGTTCAATTGTGTCCCCCGGGGGCTCCTGTGGGGGGTACTCCGGGAGTATGGGTTCCGCTTGTATGAGCTGTCCGGTCCCTGTACGACAGGTGTCAGAGCTTGGTCTGCATTGCTGGCAGTAAGTCAGATTCGTTTCCGGTGAGGGTTGGACTCCACCAAGGCTGCCTTTTATCACCGATTCTGTTCATAACTTATATGGACAGAATTTCTAGGCACAGCCGGGGTGTTGAGGGGATCCAGCTTGGTGGCCTCAGGATTGGGTCTCTGCTTTTTATGGATGACGTGGTCCTGTCAGCTTCATCTGGTCGTGATCTCCAGCTCTTGCTTGAGCGATTCACAGCCAAGTCTGAAGCGGCTGGGATGAGAAACAGCACCTCCAAATCTGAGACCATGGTCCTCAGCCGGAATAGGGTGGATTGCCCTCTCCGGGTCGGGAGTAAGGTCCTGCCTCAAGTGGAGGAGTTTAAATATCTCGGGGTCTTGTTCACGAGTGAGGGAAGGATGGAGCGTGAGATCGACAGACGGATCAGTGTGGCGTCTGCAGTAATGCGGACTCTGCGCCGGTCTGTCGTGGTGAAGAAGGAGCTGAGCCAGAAGGCGAAGCTCTCAATTTACCAGTCAATCTACGTTCCTACCCTCACCTATGGTCATGAGCTGTGGGTCGTGACCGAAAGAACGAGATCTCATATACAGGCGGCTGAAATGAGTTTCCTCCGCAGGGTGGTCGGGCTCTCCCTTAGAGATCGGGTGATAAGCTCGGTCATCCGGGAGGAGAACAGAGTAGAGCCGCTGCTCCTCCGCATAGAGAGGAACCAGTTGAGGTGGCTCGGGCATCTGTCAGGATGCCTCCTGGACCTCCCTGGTGAGGTGCTCCAGGCAGGTCCCTCCGGGAGGAGACCCCAGGAAGACCCAGGACACGCTGGAGGGATGATATCTCTTGGCTGGCCTGGGAACGCCTCGGGTTCCCCCCTGCACAGTTGGCAAATATGGCTGGGGAGAGGGAAGTCTGGCTTTCCCTGCTTAGGCTGCTGCCCCTGCAACCTGACCTCGGGTAAGTGGTAGAAGATGGATGGATGGATGGATGGATGGATGGATAAAATGGAATCTACTGAGCTACATCAGGAATGAACTGCGAAATTCCTGAGAGTTGTCACTGATGCAGTTAGAATAAATATTCTCAGTTGAAGTTTTTTAAAGTCTTTTAAGAAACAATTTAATAATGAATGGATCAAAACAGCGTCTTATCCTAATGATTGTTCTTTTATGTCTCACTGAAACAAATGTTATTGATTTTTGTTTTTCTTTTATCAGGTTTTAAATTGTTTGGGGGTTTTTTTGGAAGAAGCTTTAGATAAGCCAGTTTGGTTTTTGCCTTTTATTGAACTGTATTCTCATTATTTTTCTTATTCTGTCTTGTGGTATCTGTCCATCCTGACCTGATCTCAAGTAATGAAACACCTTCAGAGTGCTATTACCACAACGGCCACTAGAGGGCAGTAGTACAGAGGCAAACATCTTGAGCTCAGTTACCAGTAAAGCAGAGGGTTGAAAATAAGTTTTGAGGTGGTGAGACCGCATTCATGAGCAGTGTTTATGTCCTAATTAACCAGCAGAAACATATCGGATCAAGTCTGCAAGGTTCAGGTATGGTGTCACCATGACAGATGACGAGGCCACAAATCAAGCCACATATCAATCTGAAAAGGCTGTTTAACAGTAAAAAAAAGTCTTCAGGGGGAAGACTGAAGAATGCAGACTCAGAAGCAGAGAACACTGAGGAATGAAGAACAGTTTTATCAAAGTAATGTTGACTTGATGTGGGTCTGGGAGCTTCTCACTAAGGAGAGGAAGATTAATGTGGGTCCAGAGAGGGATAACTGGCAAAGGTGAACAGCCTGAGGCTTACTGTGTTCCAGATAAAGTCCAATAGTGGGGGGGAATGGTTGGTAATATGGTGGGTAATTTCCAGGTAGCTGGTGAAGCGAGCAGGCAGGGAGTTAAGACCTGGTGACAAGCTGGCTGGCAAATGGAGGAGGTCCTGATCCAGAGATAACTGATGGTAGTCCAAGAATGATACTGCTGGGACTAGAAAATAAAAAGGTAGAATACTACAGGAAAACTCTAAAAAAACACTTGTGAAAGCCTGATTTACCAAGATAATCTGGTAAAGCCTGGAGCTGCATATCCTTTAAGAGTAAATGAGCTGCTACGTCACATCTCAACTGAATATTTACCAAAGAAAACTACTCAGATACACACCTGTGTTCCTCCTTTCTGCCGAGGAAAGAGGCCAGAACCTGCTCATGCTCTCATTTCTTACAGTTAACTTCCAGTAATCTGAACTTCTGTGGGTCCAGTTAGCTGAAACATGCCACATTCTGGTCTGCTTGTAAATATGACATTATCTATATCATTATCGCTTCTCTCTCTGCAGGTATTCCTGAATAAATGTCGTCCGCATGCTGATCCTGTTTGTCCTCTCCACCCCAACCAGGCCGGGCAGATGGCCGACCTCCAGCTTCCAGAGTTCTGCTGGATGTTTTCCAGTTCCACATCAGGTCACTTTAGCAACAGAACTTTTTATATATAATATATAATATTCATATATTGTATATAATATATAATATTATATATAATATATAATATTCATATACATGTATGCATATATATATATATATATATATATATATATATATATATATATATATATATATATATATATATATATATATATATATATATACATATATATATATATATATATATATATATATATATATATTTGAAAAAGTAATTAGATGAGCAGAAAATAAACTATTCTTTGAGCAGCATTTGGGAAGAATGAAGAAGATTGAATCCCAAAGAGAAGCACACTGGAGAGACAACAGGTGTCACCAGGCTCCAGTCCTCCAAGGCCAGTATCCTGCAGACTTGTGTCATGCTCCAACACATGAGATCAAAATGAAGGAATAGACTGACAAGAAGCTCTCAGATTCAATCTGGATGGATGGATGGATGGATGGATGGACAGATGGATGGATGGATGGATGGACAGATGGATGGATGGATGGATGGACAGATGGATGGATGGATGGATGGATGGATGGATGGTTGATTGGATGGGTGGATAGATAAATGGATGGACTGATAGATGGATGGATATAAATAAGCAGGAATTTGCCTCTGAAACTGCTACAGTGTGAGTTATACTGAGAGGTGGAGTTCCTTCCTCCATATGACTCCTCCTTCCGTTCCTGACAGGAGGAGTCGGTGTCCCTCCATCCAGCGGCCCCCGGTCCTCCCCTCCAGTCCTGGTCCTCCCCTCCAGTCCTGGTCCGCCCCCCCGCTGCGCTGTGCAAGGCAGAGATGCTGCAGATGCGCAGATTGCACAGACACTGACGGACCTGAATGCAGCAGCTGGGGAGGATCACAAGGTCCCACCAGGTACTTCACGCGACAGCAGGAAATGTAAGCTTTCTGCTTCTGTTTTCCTTTTTTATCTGTTTCATCAGAGACGATTCTTTCTGCCTTTTCTTCCCTCTTTTCTCCTCGTGCCTGGTCGCGTGCATGCAGCTGGACATGAACAACTCAGTGTTTATCTGCTCTGACTCAGTTTTACTGGATTAAAATGTTCACATTAGTGAAGCTAGAAGGACAAAAGGTTGATCCTCTACATAACCTGGTTGTTGCCTCAGCTTCTTTGTTTTTCATTCAAATTTAACATCATATGTTTTTATTTACTCTCCTGCTTCTTTTTTAAACAAGCAGTTATAAAAATAAAAAAAGAAGATCGCTCATAAGATTTTTCTTTGAAGTAGTTTTATGAATAGAAATGAATAAATAAATCATTATAATGTGCTTTTGTGTCAGTTTAGCTCATTTTATTCCAAGCATGACATTCTTGTTTCACTCTTTCAAGCTGCAAAGCTCTAAATATTTTGCTTTTTAAAGTTTTTATCATAATTATTTCTATTTAAGCTCCTTCCAACCAGGGAATCTCGTTGAGGTGAAGAAGTTCTGGTCAACTTGGTTTATATTTGCAGAACATTTATTGCAGAAAGTGCTGCAGTAGCTTATGAAGTTCTAACAAGGAATGTACACGAGCTTTTCAGGATTTTGTCCTGTCAAAGCCTCCTCAGTGAATTAGTTCTTATTCCTACAAAGTCATGGGAGACCAGCAGCGTTAACCCACTTCCTTGGGTCTGATCCTTCTGTTCAGTTTTCACATGTTACATAAGAAGAGCCGGTCTGCTGCAGCTTGCAGGCAGAACCGGCCGGCTGCACTGAAGACCTAAAGAGGTCTGAGTTGTGATGCGGTTGGGTCATCTGGATGGGAACATGAGCTTTCACCAGAACAAAGGGTCACATTTTAGACATACCGGCCACATCCACAGCAAACCTGTTCAGAGTCATGCACATGCATGTTGGCTAAGATCATGCTAGAGCTGATTCCTTCATAGGCTGTGTGTAAAAGATGGATGCAGTCCCCTGCTGCTGGGAGAGACAAGAAAAGTGATCAGACTGAAACCACTGATGACCAGGAATACACGACTCTTGACTTCAAAACATCCAAATTCAGATAAACGCTCTGGTTTTATTGCATAATTTAGTTTGTTTAGAGTGATGCGTGAATGTTGCACAATGAACTTTGAAAGTACCAGAAAACATAAGCAGAAAAGACACATTTAGAAGAATACCAGTTTAAATGGTCCAAAACATGCAGACTCCCAGTAGAAAACAGCTTAAAGCTTGTTCTGGTGAACTTCAGAGATCCTAGAGCGCTGTACCGAGCAAAACCCACGCACGTAAAGACCCATTTCTGCTCGTATGCTAATTAGGATGTCCGTTGTCTTCCTTCGCCAGCCTCGCACGTCTGTTCAGGTTTCATTTCTGCAGTAAAGTTGTTTATAACTGTCTGAATCCATCAGAACAAGATGAAAAACACAGTGGCTGTGTCCGAATGTGCACCCTGTTCCCTACATAGTGTCCTGTAGCGGGCTCGTGCCGTTTTCTAGGGATGTCCGAATGTGCATACAAAGTAGTACACTCAAAATTACCCACAATGCATCTTGAAAAGTAGAGAGCATTGATGGTCACTGGACGGATCAAAATGGACCACAATGCATTGCGTGCAGGAAGTGGCGCAAGTGACACGAAATTGAAACCAGGTTAAGAAAAACTATAAATCATTTTATGATAAGAATAAATACGCAACAAGGAAAGAATAAAATACATTGTAAGAAACTAAATTATTTTTACATGAATTTGGATCAGATTTGGAATGATGTGTGGTGGTTGCCGTGGTGACAGTCGGTAGTCACGTGATGCGACGAGGAGAAAATATCTAGCTTTGTGTTCGAATGGCCGACAGGATGAGTTGACTATGTAGTGCAGCTCTGTGTAGTAAACGAGGGGTTAAGGACTAGTGTGGACATGCGGACCCACCTTCCAGTTCCTCGTCTTCTTCTCTGGTTTGTTCCTTTCTCTGGTTGTGTGTCAGTTCCACAGCTCAACACTGCCCCCCGTGGTTTCTGGTGGTATTGCTCTGTTTTCTGTGTCATGTGACGAGTAGTTAAGCTCCTTGAAAATGGACCAAACTGATGCAGACAGACAAAAAGTCAGTCTGTCTGTGTATCCGTTCACTGTTTCCAGAATAAATGAACCTCAAGACAGAGGCAGGTATTGATTAAACTGATTATCTGACATACGACCATGATTACAAAGGCATAAAATCAAGATTTTGTGTGTGTTAGCAATCATTTTTCTATACTATGTATTCCAGATCAGGACTGTGTTGGGCTCTCCGTCTTTCATCGCTGTTTACAGGTGTTTAAAACCTTTATTGGGAAAACGACAATATTTGATCACTTCGGTCTTTAGGTTCAAGTTTATTTATGTAGCACGTTTACTATAACCCCAGTTGTGTTGAACAATAACCCAACCACACAGTAAAACAACAAATCCAGTAAAAAATAATGCAATATATTGGACATACAAACTGCTTCTGCATGCCAGTCCATGATATCACAGAACCACCCTGAGATATTTGATCATCACATATCAGGTTACATTCATGTTTAAAAGTTTTTCTATGGCTGAAAATAAAAATTTCCAAGTATTTCATGGAGTCTCAGCCCCATAAAGCAGGGGTGTCAGAATCCAGTCCTCGAGGGCCGGAATCCAGCAGGTTTTTGTTGTTTCCCTCCACCAACACAGCTGATTCAAATCAATGGATCCAGCAGCTTCTTGTCAACCTATTTGAGTGTCGGTCAGTTGTGTGTTGGAGCACAGAGACAACAAAAACCTGCAGGATACCGGCCCTCCAGGACTGCAGTTTGACACCCCTGCCATAAAGGGTTAAGAGACAAACTCCTCCCCCATCGCGCAGAACAGACCCAGTCACAAAAACACAGCCGATGCATGATGTCATGCAGGAAATGTAGTGATCCACCAACCCAGCAAACCATCCATCCATTTTCTGTACTACTTAAGTTCAGAGTCGCGGGGAACCTGGAGCCTGATGCAGCAACTCAGGACCAACACCTTTCACTGGGAAAATAGTGATCAGTTAACCGAACGGGTTGGGAGGAAGCCGGAGTACCTGGAGAGAACCCACGCATACACAGGGAGAACATCCAAACTCCACACAGAAAGACCACCGTCCACCCCCCAGTAGGGCTGCTTGATTGTGAAAAAATTTTAATCACGATTATTTTGACTGAGATGGAGATCTTGATTATTTAACACAGTTATCCAGTATTTATAAACAACGCTGCGCGTCGTGGTGTTCTAGACTCCGTGTCGTACATTATAACCGTCTAATGGACGGTTCCAAGTTGTTTAATCTGCTTTTAGCGCTTATATAGGAACTATTTTACGTTGGCCTGGATGTACGTTTTATTCCAAACAACCGCTGTCAGGCTGCAGCGCGTTTCTCTCATTCATCTGTTAAAAGACGGCTGATCTGAACCAGCTGGTTAACGAGTTGCTATGGTAACGCCGCGTAACGGAGGGATATTACAGTGTTTAACTCACCGAACTATGTATAGGAAAATAATGCAGCCAGTTGTCACTGACAATGGTATAAACTATGTTTAGGTGAACTTCCACAACCTACTGCAGTTATTCTACATGGACCTGCAGCCGGAGCCGACTGAGACTGGCCGCCTGGGAGTGCTTTAGGACGGGAGAGGCTCCCGCTGCTCCTTCCTTACAGTAACTGCAGAACAATATGTGCCTTCAAGTCAGTCGCCAAAACACCAGAAAAGTCTCTAATAACTCCAGTAAAAGCTGCTAGATTTTTCGCTTTTAACAAAAAAAGTCTCCAGATTTAGCGAGAAAGTCTCCAAGTTGGCAACAGTGTCTGAATGAAAGCAAAGCGGCTGTGGGAGGAGTTTACAGCACAGCGCTGCAACGCCAGAGACGCTCGATTAGCAGCTGAAGACAGCAGGAGAGGAAACTGCAGAGAGAAAAATAATCACACACTTTTATTTTTATCATCGTTGGAAACCCAGATCGTAGTTGAGATTAAAATCCGATTAATCGCCCAGACCTACCCCCCAGCTGAGGCTCCAACCAGCGGCCTTCTTCCTGTTGGGCTCCAGTGCTAACCACTATGCCACCGTGCAGCCCCCCATCCATGCATGAGATGTTTCAGTGTGATTTAACGAGAAATAAAATACAAACATTGGTTCATAAAAAGCAAAAGCTTGATGATGTCATTAATGTCCACTCTTCGATATGACGCCCCGATGGAGATGGAGATCAAGGGGGTGGATGGCGTTTAGCTTTTCCTCAGTTTGTCCACTTTTCCACCTGCCAACAGTGAAAGTTTGGAGTTAAAATGTGCCTGGACAGACTGGGATAAAGAAAATGAGCTGACGGGGTCGTAATGATCTCTGATGGCGTGATGTGCTGTGAAATAAACCTTTCACTGCTCCGGTTTTCGTTTCATCGATAGAAAAATGTTCCTATTGAACATTTCCTGCTGGGACTGGGCGGGATATTTCCATTGGGCTGTTTGTCTGTTGGTCCTGTGAATGAACATCTCATTATGTCCAGCCTAGATAACACTGGATGGATAAGAAACAGCCTCTTAGTGGTGGCTGCTAGTTTCTTATTGTGTTATTATGCACCTCTGCAGTTTTCCTGAGCTCATTGAAGTTGTTAAATCTTCATCTGTACAGTGGTGTTGAGTCTTGTTCTACTCACTCTTTGGTTTCTGTTCGTGAGGCATGTTTCTACAGCTTCATTATATTAATGTCAGGAATTATTGACAGGGATCAAGAAGAAGCGCAGAGGATAACTAGAAGACAGTTGCTTTTAATGCAAAGTGATTCTTGTCCATGCAGTGAACACAACATGCCAGCGTCATCATTACTACGCTGCAGTTTAACAGCACATGCACGGTGCACACGCCATGCAGCTGGCATGAAGACGGTGTCTTGGAAGATCATTAAGGAGCCAAATTGTGTAAAAATATGCTTTAAAGTTGTAAAACTGCTTCTAAAAAGAAGTCACGGTTTGGGTTTTTTCCTCTCTGACGGCTGAGCTCAGAAAGAGATGCTAACTGGAGCCTTTAGCGTCTTCCAGGTGGGAAAACCTTGTCTGTAAAACAGGTACGGTACAGGAGACACGTCGTCTCCTCGAGGCCACTGAAGGACCGGCTGCAGGACAGATTACACTGTGGTTGCTCTTTGTGTGCGAGATGGCCAAGTTCTGACGCGCTTCTGAAACCGATTAGCTTGTATCATCACTTTGATGTGGATTGGACCATTTGATTTAAGTCCAGTTGGTATTTAATCAGACGTCCATCAGGTCTTAGAGCCGGACAGTGGTACAGTATATAATCTTCAGCAGAATGATCTGCGGTCAGCGAGTTCGTTCCCTCTCCTCGCTCCCCTTCGCCGACCTTCCCTTTAGCCGAGAACAACGCAGTCCCATCCAAGCTGACTCGTGACCTGTTAGCATACGTAACGTGTCTGGCTTCCGGCCCTCCTCCCTCCTTCCAGGAGGCTTTCACACCGGGATGAGGTCTCTCTCTAGCCTCTCCTTCCTTGCTGTCGGTGAAATCGGTCTCGGCGGTGGTGTGATGTGGAGGGCAGTCATTTCCCATACGTTAGCCTGGCTTGGTGCTTGGTGGTGTACCTGAGTCTGCAGATTTTTTCCCAAGCCAGAAACTCCTGCCACCCCCTGCTCTGAGCAGATCAAGGGTAGAAAAGAAAGTTCATTTTAATCCCCAGGGGGATTAAGACCCTCATGAGTGATTAAATGAGACTTCTGTCTCAAAAAGGACAAATTACTGTACCACCACCGACTTGGGAACCCTTGTACAGTGGTCTGTACAGAACAAAGTAGATTAGACATATCTCCATTTCCACCATCATTAATCAGCTCGCGATCACAGGGGAGTTGCATATTTCTGCTGCTTACAGTCCGTCCAGCTGAATGGAAACGGGAATTTTTGGGTTTCTGTGTTGGTCGTGGTTTAGCCGTCTCCTCCCAGGAGAGCTGCAGAGACATCATGGCAGCGTATCGCTTTACAGGGTTCTTCTAGACGTTTCACGTTCGCTACGTCTTCAAGGTTCAAGACACAAACTCCAAGCTGCAAACCAGCTTGTGTAATGATAAATGATTTAGTTTAAGTTATTAATTAATCATTTTTAAACAACCTTTCGCAAGAACAGCACTCAAATGATTTCAGTGGTTGGTGTAAAACGATGGAACGCACTTAAAAGCGATTTTAAAAGTTGTTCAGATCCTTCTCAATTTAGGTTGAAATATAAAGAGTTCATTATAAAACGGTATGAAAAAAACTGATTTAAAAAACCAAAGAATATTTCATACATGTGTTTGCCGTAGATGATGCCATCCAGTTGGTTTACTTTGAAATGAGGATGGGGTCGGCTTTATAAGATTAATTCTTTGTCCTACTCCATTTTTCTTTCCTTCTCTTTTTTTACATGAATTGTACTACAATGGGTGTGTATTAGCTGTTGTAACTTTGGAGTATATTTTCGCTTATTGTTTTTTGGATTTGCCAATTTATTATGAAAAAGAAAAGAGAATAAAAAATGTTGAAATGAAATTATGAGTGGGAGAAGCTATTACTCCAGACCTGACTGAGATCAGCTGATATGATGTTTTTCAGCTGTCTGAGCAGAATTAACACCTGGAATAAAAGGCAAACCCAGCAGATTTCTTCTTCTGGGAAGGCAGTGTTTGTAGTTTTCTCTGCGACACGGCTGCAGCTCGAACATCCTGATGTTTGCAGAGGATGAGAACACGGGGTTGTCTCTTGTCCTCCAAACCTTCTTCTTCATTCCTGCATCAGTGTAAAAACATCCTGCTCTGCTTCCTTCCTGAGGTTCTCACTCAGAATGGATCACAAATGTCTCCATCATGGTCGGTGCTGAACGGAGGGATCACTTTGTAGAGAAGCATCCACCTTCACACACACACACACACACACACACACACACACACACACACACACACACACACAGCCTCCAGGCATCCAGCTGTGCTTCTGCATCATCAGCAATGCTCCGTCTCCTTCATCTGCTGGCTGCATCTGTCTGTTTATCGACGCTGAAGTTCTGAAAGAGTTTATTTAACCTTCACTAAACTTTGGAGATTTATTTTAAAGGGTTTGTCTTGCATACTGGGTCCCTGATTTGCTGATGACTTCCAGTGATTTCCAGCTGTGACAACATGTTATTGAGACATAAAGGCATGAAGTTCTGTAGGCTTCAAGGTTTACTCGTCTTTACTGATGAGTAGAAACTTCTGAGCTGCTTGTCCGACTCATCAGGAGCCAAAGTTGAACCGTTCAATGCTTAAAAATCTGTCTTTGTGCTTTAAAACTTGACATTATCTGGGTTAGTTTTGCAGTTTGATCTGCAGTCTTTCGGGGGTTTTTTTGGTTGCAATGCAGAAAAGCAAAATGCAGGAGCAGCGATGAGCAGAGAGCAGAAAGAAAAGCGACAGTTTTCTATCATTTTGGGTTCTGAGAAGCAGCCGAAGAGTCAGAGGTGAGGCTTGTTGGGTCTTACAGAGAGGATTCATAGTGACGGTGGAATCTGATGAAGGTTGTCTGGGAAGCATGTTGCTCCTATAACAATGTCAGCGCAGATTAGCCCTGAACCAGTAGAAAACACAAGAGAAGTTTTTAAAACCAACTGGACTTTAAATGTTTTAGTTTGCACATCTTTACAGACTTGTTAACACTCAACGTTGCAACATATCAAGTCATTTAGTCTCCTAATCTTTCAGAATAAGAATACACTTGACTTTAATAAGCTGCACATGTTTATCATTGCTGGGCATCCTCAGAACATAGAGCTGTGTATTCTTAAGCTGCAATATGAGAGTAACCAGCAGAGGCAGTGTAGAGTCCAGTTAGATCAAACTGGACGATTTGTTTGGAAACCCTATAATACCTGAAATAAGCTTAAATGTTTCTTTGTTTTACATGAATATAAAAATAAACCAAACACTAACCTCATTCATGATTTTATTAACAACAAACACATTCATGAGCCCAAAAGATGTCACTCCGCTACTAATCAGTGTGGAAGTGCTCTTCAAGGAGCACTTCCACACTTACACACTCAAAAATAGAGGTACCAGCTTGTACCTAAAAAGGTACAAATGCTTGTCGCTGAGGGTGTACTCTATTGAGACATTTCTGTACCCTTCAGTTCTGGTCTATTTTTGTACCTTATCAAGTTCAACTTCACCTTATCAAGTTATGTTTTTTTATGTTTTCACAGCATTAGGCCTGGTCCATTCCACTTAGCAATATTATCTTTAATCTAGAAATAATCTTCAAAAACTCAAAATACTGACCAGCCGTACACTTAGTCCGCAGCATCTGACCTTCATTGTCTGGTGTAGTAAATGACTGTTAAGTAGTACTACTGCCATCACTCAACTCTGCTCTAGTTTGTAACATTACAGCCATTAACATGACATTTTTCAATGCTGCAGGTACCCTTATGGTCGAAATGGTACAAATTTGTACTTTATGTCACTTTGAACCCTTTTTCGTACTCTGAAGGTGCTTCTGGTCTCTTAAAGACCAGTATTCTACTTTTGAGAGAACATTTCTTTAAAATGTACCTATAGGTACAGAAATGTCCTTATCTTGTACCTCTATTTTTGAGAGTGTAGATAAACTCTTCTAATCACCAGAACAGGTGGAGATCTTGGTCCAACTCTTTGCAACAAATCAGCATTGAATTAGCCGTGCCCAAGACGATGTGGGATTTACTGTTTCTGTATGTTAACAAAGGGACTATTGCAGAGAAAAAAACGGGGGAAAAAAGCCTGAAGCTGAAACGCTTCATGGCAACACCTGTGTCCAACTGGAGTCTTAGCAGTCTGACCAGCACCTGTCTGGGCTTTTACTTGTGTTGTCCTCACTCCCATATGTAAGTTGTTGATGTGACAACATCTGCATGTCTGGAAGAAGTTTGGCCACTGATGGCGTCATTGACGATGTGCTATGCCCATGTTTACCACTAGGTGTCAGTAGTTCTCACACGCTGGACCTTTAATACTGACTACAAACACCCTCTTAGACCACGTCTCTGGAAGCTGAACAGTATCCTGACCTGAATGAGCTTTTCAGTGCATCAACAATAATCTGGACAACCTTCAAACCATGAAACAGGGGAAGTTGTTGGTCGCATATTGTTTGGAAGAACAAACTGAACATCATGAAGATTAAAATGTTTGTCTGGTTTGCTGCTATTTGTGATCTTAGCGTGCCCAAACACACTTGTTGTGTTGCCTTAATCTATTTATCTGCTGTTTTAATAAGAGGAAAAGGTCACCAACAGTATGGTACTGTAAATCATTTTCCTTTTCTGGCAGCAGTAGAAAACTGCTTTCTACCTCATCTTCTGCTGTTTTATCATTTCAGGGTCAAATGAAGAACTTTTCTGAAGCAACTTTCAGCTTCCTCAGCACCGAACCCAGCAGTGTGTGTGTGAAATGAAATGCCAGCAGAGGATGAATAATGACTGACCTTCATCTTTTTCCTGCTTTTTCTCAGTGAGCTAAAATGGACAATAAGGCTTTGGAAGTGGATTCTGTGAGTATCGCCATGGAGGAGGTCGTCATGTGTAATGGAGGCAGCCAGTCGTTACCTCAGCATCAGCAGGATCCATCCATGTTAGCCCACCTGAAGACGGTAGCGAACCAAATCACCGACGCACAGCGCTTCTCCCACCTACCCAAACGCTCAGCGGTGGATCTGGAGTTCACTAACGTCTCCTACACGATTCAAGAGGGTCCATGCTGGAGGAGGAGAGGTAAACCATGATGTGTATACTCGTCCTTTAGTCAAGTATATCAAATACTTTCATAATGCAGCTAACTTCCACCGAATGAAGCATGCATGATGTGAAAGGTATCTGTCCAGAACTCTGAGGAACTCCAGGACCTGCTCGGTTGTGAAAAGAAAATTTATACGTTTACATGAACAAAGTGGAATCTATCAGATGAATGGGACTTAAACCAGGTTAAATAAAGATTTAATCCAAGTTTTTAGCTCCTTTAATCCCAATGATAAGTTAAAGTCTCTGATTCTTAGTGGCTAATCCAGCAGGACCAGACCAGACAGGAGTCTGTTATCTGAGGCCATGACATCATCGGTAGCTTTCACCAGAAAACCACAGTTTAGTTTTATGTATTTTATGTATTTTATTATTGTACTGTTAGATGAAAACATAAATATATGTTTCTGGCATAGATTCAGTTCAACCCGGCTTTATTTATACATCACCAATGCAGGACAAAGTCATCTCTATACACATTTACAGTTACTGTCCAATTCAGTCCAATCAAAACTAAACCAGCAAAACCATGGCTGATCCACATCAGTTCAGTTTATAATAACTGAGTCCATATAAACACGATGATACCGAACTGAAAAAACCAGCGGATTGGACCAAACCTTCCCTTTGATTCAAGCCTCCATCCTCAGCTGCACGAGGGGACAATGAAGAGGAACTAGAACCAGAACCAGGAAGGACGTCCATCTGGACATTTTACCTTGACCAGCTAATATCAGGGTTAACCAGGGCTAACAACGCTGGTTTCCATTACACCAGGATAAATCACTATGCTAACTTACACTGAACAACTTACCTGGTTTTATTCTTAAAAGGTTGAGATTTTCATTGGATGCACTGTGCTACATTTGCTGACTGATTGGATGAAGAGAATATGAAATATACTCTGTTGATGTCATCCATACGACAGCGTGAAGAAATAAAGCTTCGTACCTGAGCTGTGGAGTTTGTTCCTGTTCTTGTTCTTGACTTGCTCAGAAGACCTGATGGAGCATGACAGGAAGTAACTGAGGAAGCTCTTCCCCAAACATCATGGCTGGAATAAAATCAAACTGACTGATCATCCAGCTTTCTGATCAATAAATATTTTTTAGGTAGTTTTACAAAGAGTCAACAATACTTCCAGTATTTCTATTGGTCTGGATGACGTGTTCAGTTCTTTCCTCCATGGTGAAGTCGCTGCTCTGCAGGGTTTCTCCATGTCTGTGATTGGTCAGGTTTTGTAAACTCCGCTCTATTTATGACCATTATTGTCAGTTTTTAGTTGGCAGGATATGTAGACTGTCGAAATCTTGAGGGTGATTGTTATTTAAGTTACCACATCCTGCTTCAACGTGTGGCGTCTTTACTAAATTCACATTCGTCACTGATGAGCTTTTCAGCCATTTTATCCAAACATTTCTGATCTGAAATCCAAACATGAATACAGTGGCCTTGTGGTTCGTCTAGACTGTCAAAAACCTTCTGACTTGGGACAAAAACCCTCTGACTTGGGACAAAAACCTTCTGACTTTGGACAAAAAACCCTCTGACTTGGGACAAAGACATTCTGACTTTGAACAAAAAACCCCTAACTTTGGACAAACATCCTCTGACTTTGTACTAAAACCCTTTGACTTTAGACAAAAAACCCTCTGACTTGGTACTAAAACCCTCTGACTTTGGACAAAAAACCCTCTGACTTGGGACAAAAACCCTCTGACTTTGGTCAAAAAACCCTCTGACTTGGTACTAAAACCCTCTGACTTTGGACAAAAAACCCTCTGACTTGGGACAAAAACCCTCTGACTTTGGTCAAAAAACCCTCTGACTTGGGACAAAAACCCTCTGACTTTGGTCAAAAAACCCTCTGACTTTGTACTAAAACCCTCTGACTTTGGACAAAAAACCCTCTGACTTTGGACAAAAAACCCTCTGACTTTGTACTAAAACCCTCTGACTTTGGACTAAAAACCCTCTGACTTTGGACAAAAAACCCTCTGACTTGGGACAAAAACCTTCTGACTTTGAACAAAAAACCCCTAACTTTGGACAAACATCCTCTGACTTTGTACTAAAACCCTTTGACTTTAGACAAAAAACCCTCTGACTTGGTAGTAAAACCCTCTGACTTTGGACAAAAAACCCTCTGACTTGGGACAAAAACCCTCTGACTTTGGTCAAAAAACCCTCTGACTTGGGACAAAAACCCTCTGACTTTGGTCAAAAAACCCTCTGACTTTGTACTAAAACCCTCTGACTTTGGACAAAAAACCCTCTGACTTTGGACAAAAAACCCTCTGACTTTGTACTAAAACCCTCTGACTTTGGACTAAAAACCCTCTGACTTTGGACAAAAAACCCTCTGACTTGGGACAAAAACCTTCTGACTTTGAACAAAAAACCCCTAACTTTGGACAAACATCCTCTGACTTTGTACTAAAACCCTTTGACTTTGGACAAAAACCCTTTGACTTTGGACAAAAAACCCTCTGACTTGGTACTAAAACCCTCTGACTTTGGTCAAAAAACCCTCTGACTTGGTACTAAAACCCTCTGACTTTGGTCAAAAAACCCTCTGACTTTGTACTAAAACCCTCTGACTTTGGACTAAAAACCCTCTGACTTGGGACAAAAACCTTCTGACTTTGAACAAAAAACCCCTAACTTTGGACAGACATCCTCTGACTTTGTACTAAAACCCTTTGACTTTGGACAAAAAACCCTCTGACTTGGTACTAAAACCCTCTGACTTGGAACAAAAACCCTCTGACCTGGAACAAAAACCCTCTGACTTGGGACAAAAAACCCTCTGACTTTGTACTAAAACCCTCTGACTTTGGACAAAAAACCCTCTGACTTTGTACTAAAACCCTCTGACTTTGGACAAAAAACCCTCTGACTTGGGACAAAAACCTTCTGACTTTGAACAAAAAACCCCTAAATTTGGACAAACATCCTCTGACTTTGTACTAAAACCCTTTGACTTTGGACAAAAAACCCTCTGACTTGGTAGTAAAACCCTCTGACTTTGGTCAAAAAACCGTCTGATTTTGTACTAAAACCCTCTGACTTTGGACAAAAAACCCTCTGACTTTGGACAAAAAATCCTCTGACTTGGGACAAAAACCTTCTGACTTGGGACAAAAACCCTCTGACCTGGAACAAAAACCTTCTGACTTGGAACAAAAACCCTCTAACTTGGAACAAAAACCCTCTGACTTCTGACAAAAACCTTCTGACTTGGAACAAAAACCCTCTGACTTGGGACAAAAACCTTCTGACTTGGAACAAAAACCCTCTGACTTGGAACAAAAACCCTCTGACCTGGAACAAAAACCCTCTGACCTGGGACAAAAACCCTCTGACTTGGAACAAAAACCCTCTGACCTGGAACAAAAACCCTCTGACCTGGAACAAAAACCCTCTGACTTGGGACAAAAACCCTCTGACTTTGTACTAAAACCCTCTGACTTTGGACAAAAAACCCTCTGACTTGGGACAAAAACCCTCTGACTTGGAACAAAAACCCTCTGACTTGGGACAAAAACCCTCTGACTTGGGACAAAAACCCTCTGACTTGGAACAAAAACCCTCTGACCTGGAACAAAAACCCTCTGACTTGGGACAAAAACCCTCTGACTTGGAACAAAAACCCTCTGACCTGGAACAAAAACCCTCTGACCTGGAACAAAAACCCTCTGACTTGGGACAAAAACCCTCTGACTTTGTACTAAAACCCTCTGACTTTGGACAAAAAACCCTCTGACTTGGAACAAAAACCCTCTGACTTGGGACCAAAACCCTCTGACTTGGGACAAAAACCCTCTGACTTGGAACAAAAACCCTCTGACTTGGGACAAAAACCCTCTGACTTGGGACAAAAACCCTCTGACTTGGGACAAAAACCCTCTGACTTGGAACAAAAGCCCTCTGACCTGGAACAAAAACCCTCTGACTTGGGACAAAAACCCTCTGACTTGGAACAAAAACCCTCTGACCTGGAACAAAAACCCTCTGACCTGGAACAAAAACCCTCTGACTTGGGACAAAAACCCTCTGACTTTGTACTAAAACCCTCTGACTTTGGACAAAAAACCCTCTGACTTGGGACAAAAACATTCTGACTTTGGACAAAAACCTTCTGACTTGGGACAAAAACCCTCTGACTTGGGACAAAAACCTTCTGACTTGCGACAAAAACCATCTGACTTGGAACAAAAACCCTCTGACTTGGGACAACAACCCTCTGACTTGGGACAAAAACCTTCTAACTTGGGACAAAAACCCTCTGACTTGGGACAAAAACCTTCTGACTTGGAACAAAAAAACCATAACTTTGGACAAACATCCTCTGACTTTGTACTAAAACCCTCTGAGTTGGGATCAAAGCCCTCTGACTCAGATGCAATTTGATGACATGGATGCATTTCTATTTTAGGAAATATTTAGGAAAATGAAAATCTCCTTTTTCATTTTTTTAAACGCTCATATTTATGATTATTTATAAGTACTTGTGGAACAGATAAAATCAAACCAAAGTTTCTTTTTTAAAAGAAACTTAAAATTAGGCATATTTACAATTAGCAAATGTTACATGCAGGTGATTGTGTCAAGAGTTTTAATAAAGATCAGTGTGGAGGGTGTACAAAGACAGACTTAAAGCCCAACGGTGACTGGTAAAAACTTGCCATGACAACAAGACAAACACATGAATGTACAGTAATAATAATTCTTCATTGGCCTCATTTGACCTTCTTTTGTCTGTTTTTGTCTTTGTTTTGTTTGTTCAGGCCTCTAGTCAGGTCATCATTGTAAACAAAGTTGTTCTCAATTGTTTTTACTTGGTAAAATAAAGGTTCAATAAAAAATAAATAAAAATATTAATAGCAATAATAATGTTATAGATAATACAGATAGAGTTTCCTGTCTTGTTGAGTAGTTTCAAGCCCACATCTCTGTTTCCAGGTTTTAAAGCTTTACTGAAGTGCCTTTCTGGAAGGTTCTGCAGCAGGGAGCTGATAGGGATCATGGGGCCTTCTGGGGCCGGGAAGTCCACTTTAATGAACATCCTGGCTGGATACAGGTGAGACACAGACAGGTTACCCTGATCGACGCATGCAGCAGAAGTTGTGTGTGTTTGGTTATTTGCTCAGTGTGTGTGTGTTCTTGTTGCTCAGGGAAGCAGGGATGAAGGGTCAGATCCTGGTAAATGGGAAACCCAGGGACCTGAGGACGTTCAGGAAAATGTCCTGCTACATCATGCAGGAAGACATCCTGCTGCCTCACCTCACCGCCAGAGAGGCCATGATGGTGAGCTCTTCAGTCCAGTTCTGCCTCGTCTGTCTGGCAGATCGTTCCTTCTGCTGTTAACTGATTCTCTGCTGCAGGTTTCAGCCAACTTAAAGCTGAATGAAAGTATGGATGTGAAAAAAGAACTGGTGAGTAAAACTATTCACACCATGCAGAATACATGTTATGTTTTAAATGTAATTTATGTCATTTAACCTAAACCAGCCGATGGAACGCAGATGTGGAGGAAAATTTCTGTCCGTGTTGGATGAAATGTTCCAGGTTTGCTCTGCAGGCACGAGGCTCTGATGTTTCTCTTGTTGATCATTTTCAGTTTTCAGAACATTTTCATACATTATGTTATTTAGGAAGAAGTTTCTTCTTTGTGTTTGTTGGCGATTGGTACATGTGGAAGATGTTTCTCCCTCCTGGTTTTCTCTCTGGGCGCTCTCGTCAATATTTAACCAAATTCTGCAGAACTTCCTGATCAGTTTCATCACCACGCTTTTTCTTCATTCTGTTTTAGGTTTGTTTATTTTCCTTTCCTGGGTGAGAAAATGGTATAAAACATGAAACTTACAGGAACCAAACAGCATTTGGAGAGAAGACGACCTTTTCATGCTGACAGCAGTTGTGCTTCAGCGTTTTCTCGTGGTAACAAGAGAATTTATCTCGTTATTTTGAATAAAGAGACTTTATCTCAAGGTGATAATCAAATGCAGGGTCACTGAATCTGTTTCTGGTCCATCACAGAACCTGGTTCTCTAAGGGTCCATTCATGCTTGACGCAGAAGACGGATATGCAGACAGACGTTTTGTCCATCCTGCTTCGATTACATGCATACCTTGGTCCGTTTTCATGGAGCTCAGCTATCCGTCACATGATGCAGACAATGGTGCAATACCACTGAAAAGCACATGGGGGCAGTGTTGAGTTGTAGAGCTGACACATAACCAGCAAAGGGATAAAACCATAGACCTGAACGGACATGGGGTTTTTCTCAATTCAGGGTCTGCACACTTCCAAGTGCGCAGACTGCGTAGGCTACGAAGTGTTCTTTGTGGTCTGCACACACTGAAGTTCGCTTACTGCCAATAAAATGAGACGGCCTCTCTAATGTACAAGATTTACCCATAGTGCTCCAGTCCTCCGTTGCCTGGCAACTACATATGACAAGTTTATCTAATTACTGATCCCATTCTTCCACAAAAAGACACAAAAATAGTTTTAAAATGACAGAAAATGGTGCAAGTAATTTAACTTTGATTTATTGTCATTTTCCTTTGTGTGTAAATGAGCAACATGAGGCGGTTTAGACGATCTCTCCTCTGGCTTACAGCTCATCCTGTCAAGCTGACGTTAACTTCAGTGGAAAATAATCCTTGTTAGACACATATACAGTTGTCCTCATATGTATTCATACCCTCCCATTAAAGAGGGAGAAAACAGCTGCCTGGGAAATAAGCTGAAATTGACAATAGTAATAATAAATAAAAGTGTTATGAAAACCATGACATTATTTTCTAATTCTGGTGCAATAGAAATATTTTTTAAAAACCAAACCAATATGATAAAACATGTTACATCACACTCAAACTAATTATATATGTGTGTATATATATATATATATATATATATATATATATATATATATATATATATATATATATATATATATATATATATATGTATATATATATTTTTTTTTATTTTTTTTTTTTATTTTATAATTTTATTTTATTTATTTCTTTTTAAATCCTTTATTTTCACTCCAGTCAGATGTTTTCTGTTCCCCCCAGTCAGCCTTTTATACCTGTTTACAGGTATTTTGTCCCACTGTTCATCAGTAAAATGCTCTAATAAGTCCAGGATCGATTGTTTTTTTTTTTCTTTAACTCTATTAAATGACAAAACAGTGTCTTATATCACTGGATTATAATTTAGCATATTTTAAATTATTGTTCATTATTTCAATCTCCAGTTATCTGAGTGACTGTAATAAATTCAGCCTTTTTCTTTAATGAAAGCTGGCGAAGACATCTGAGGACGACTGGAATGAAATTAATTTGTGGTTATTGGACACAAATATGTGTGTGTATATACATAAAAATGAATAAATAAACGGTCTTGCTGGCGTAGTACCTACACCAGCTCTCTGCTGCTCATTATTTCATATCAGGAACGCAATGGATTCTGGGATAGGAGAGGGTGCAAAGGATACTTCTCTTGTATCCTTTGTTTTAAGCTAATCTGGAGCCAAACGAAGTGCGGATTTGAAGGATGGATTCGAAGGAGCCTCTGAATTGGGACAGCACTTGTCGCGCCACGATGACGCATGCAGCCGACGAATCCACACTTCGAAGTGCGCAGACACTGAATTGAGAAACACCCATAAACATGTACGGAGCCTTTGGTGGTAAAAAGTCAAGCCTATGTGGAGGTGCATAAAACTGCAGTTCCCCCTTCATCCACTAGGGGCTGCAAAACAGAGCAAATCCCCATAGACTCCCATGTTAAAAAAAACCAACTTCACAGCAGGAATAAACATGTTCACAGCAGAAATAAACATGTTTACAGCAGGAATAAACATGTTTACAGTCTGGTTCAAAAAACATTTTAGGTTTAATAGGGCAGGTTTACCTTCATGACAACTGTGGGGGAAGTGAATTTTTTTTCTAACGCGCCCATTTAAAAGTAATTTAATCTCAAAGTTCGGCATATTTAGGGGCGTGTTCTTTTGAATGACAGGTACTTGATCTCCCGCTTTAAGTCAGAAGAATGTAGAACATCCGCGGTTTTTAGCCGGTTAATAACGTGACTTAGCTTTAGCCTGCTTACCTCCGTTAGCTGTTATCTCTGGGTTAGCTCGGTTAGCTCTTAGCTACAGAAAGTTTGAAGTTCGCTGGATGTCAATCATCCACCATGACGCTCACAGCCCCCCTCTCAGCTCCACCTCTTTGCCCATATTTGTGTTTTCCGGGTGAGACGACACGCATGCCCCTGCCAAGATGGTGATGGTAGGAACCGCCCACCGAGCTTCAATTCAGCTCTTCAGAAACCTACGGGTGACATCATGGAGGCTACGTCCATCTCTATATACAGTCTACAGATAAAACCAGGAAGACAACGACACAGAAACCACCAAATGCACCAGAAGAAGATGAGAACAGAAAAATACCTTTGTGGTTTTATTCTTTTTCTGGTGTTTCTGGGCAGCTGTAAACAATAGCGGTGCATTACCGCTACTAAACTCTGGGCTCAGTGCTGCCCACTAGTGAATGAACCAACTTAAAAACCATGATAACGTAAAAGATACATGGAGGTATGAGGACAATGTATAAAAACATTTGAAACTGATGTCCACATTAACGTGTCTGAGGGAGAATTTATAGTCTCCAATCAGCCCAACATGTGCTTGGACTGGGAGACGAAACCGGGAGATAACTCTGCAAACACGGGTACAACATGCAAACTCCTCACAGACAGACTATACTGTTTTTTTTGGGTGTTAGTGGTGTATTGGGAGCAGTGCTGGTTTCCAATTTTACTGCTGCAGGTATCAAAGACCTGCAGCTCCTTCATGCTTCAGCTGCTGCAGCCTCTCTGTGAAGGAGCTCTGCAGGGCTGGCAGTGTTCAGGAAGGAGCTGTGGGGAGGGGGGCAAGGGGCACAGCATCACAGAGCTGTTCTGTACTGGGATGCTCCAGTACCGTCCAACCAGCATCACACATCGACCCCCATGACTGCAGCCCCTCCCCCAAGTTGCCAGTGAAATCAGGTGTAATACAGTAAGTCTGAGCCCATCATAATCATCTCCTTTTCTCCAGATAACAAGATAAATGATCGTCTTCGTTATTTCCAGATATGAAGAAAATTAGCTTGTTATCTTCAGATAACAACTACGGAAATTAAAACATTTGATTGTGGCCTTTCTGGGCTTCCGTAGAACAATGTGGCTACAACTTCCATTGACTTTTAAGTTGCATTTAAGCAAGCGCATTTTCTCCTGTTGGATTGTGTCTGGACTGGTTCCATCAGACTTCTGGACCACACCAGTGGGACGTGACGTGTTTTCCTACACAGCTCTGGGTCGATAATTGATAGAATAATGACTGATGGAAATGAGCCACGGTTCTACACAAGGTCTTAGTCACATATCAACTTGTACGTAAATGTAATTGACCATTCTCAAGATGTTTGTAAGATGATGCAAATACAGGAAACACAGCGAAGAAGAGACCGAGATGGAAAATGTATGGAAGCATCAGGACACCAGGACTCATAAAGACCCAAAAGAAACTCCCACCAGGTTTTCTACTGAGGCTGAAATGTGAGATGCCAAATGAAAGCAGCCTTTTCGCTATCCTCGTAGGGCGTCATGTTCAAGCTGAAGAGACTTTCATGTCAAAATTGAGTTACTGTAATTCAACTTTCAGGCTAACAGCACACCAATCTGCTCAATTCAATCTACAAAATGACATAACTACCTCAGAAAAAGAAACATTGTAGTTTTATTCATTCATTATCCTAACCGCTTAATCCAATGAAGGGTTGCAGGGAAGCTGGAGCCTATCCCAGTAGTCTTTGGGTGAAAGGCAGGGTACATCCTGGACAGCTCACCAGTCAATCACAGGGTCACACAGAGAGAACAACCAATTAACCTAACATGCATGTCTTTGGATAGTGGGAGGAAGCCAGAGTACCCAGAACCTACGCATACACAGGGAGAACATAAAGACTCCACACAGAAAAGGCACTGCCCCAAACCTTGCGCCAACGCCCCAGCCAAGGATTGAACCAGAAACCTTCTTGCTGTGAGGCCAGTGCTAACCGCTACACCGTGCAGCCCCATTGTAGTTTTATTTGTTGTTTATTTTGTTTTTGTAATTTAAGACTCTAATGTTCCTGTTTTTAGCTACAGTTGTCATAAAAAAGGTGGGGATTATTACATGTCAGAGTGATTATGAAGACCTCCACCTTTTGCAGCTCTAATCAACCTCATTTTTCCATTTCTATATATTTTTACGTTATCTTTATTTGCTGTTTGATGGCCCCTGCTGCCACCGTGTCCTGTTTCCTGTTCAGGTGAACGAGATCCTGACGGCTCTGGGACTCCTGGACTGTGCTCACACCCGGACCAGCTCTCTGTCGGGTGGTCAGTGTAAACGTCTGGCCATCGCACTGGAACTGGTCAATAATCCTCCGGTCATGTTCTTCGACGAGCCCACCAGGTGAGACAAGCTGAGTGTCTGCAGGTAACGTCCAGACTGGTTCAGATGGTTCATGATGTAAAAAATCTGGTTCAGAGAATCAGTAAGTAAATGACTGCTGGTGTGTTTAAAGGAAAAGATGATAATAATGATGTCTCCAGATGTGTTACTGGCCTGGAGACATATTTATAATGAGTTTGTGATGCTGCACATGTGGTGCAAGAAATCGCACAATCAAGGGAAAATCTGGTAATTACAAGCAGTCAGACAGAGAGAATGCAGCATAGAGAACTAAAACATCCTTTTAAAAAAACACTCATCGTCCTCTTCATCAGGACCACCTTCTAGTTCTGAGTTGGACCCCTTTTCAGTTCTAGTTGTGAACAATGTGGAAACATTCCCCAGGGATTTTGCACCATATTAAGATAAAGATGCATACAGTTGTTGCACATCACCATGAGAATCTCCCGTTCCACCTCATCACCATGAGAATCTCCTGTTCCACCTCATCACCATGAGAATCTCCCGTTCCACCTCATCATGATGAGAATCTTCCGTTCCACCTCATCACCATGAGAATCTCCCGTTCCACCTCATCACCATGAGAATCTCCCGTTCCACCTCATCACCATGAGAATCTTCCGTTCCACCTCATCACCATGAGAATCTCCCGTTCCACCTCATCACCATGAGAATCTCCTGTTCCACCTCATCACCATGAGAATCTCCCGTTCCACCTCATCATGATGAGAATCTTCCGTTCCACCTCATCACCATGAGAATCTCCCGTTCCACCTCATCACCATGAGAATCTCCCGTTCCACCTCATCACCATGAGAATCTTCCGTTCCACCTCATCACCATGAGAATCTCCCGTTCCACCTCATCACCATGAGAATCTCCCGTTCCACCTCATCGCCATAAGAATCTCCCGTTCCACCTCATCACCATGAGAATCTCCCGTTCCACCTCATCACCATGAGAATCTCCTGTTCCACCTCATCACCATGAGAATCTCCCGTTCCACCTCATCACCATAAGAATCTCCTGTTCCACCTCATCATGAGAATCTCCCGTTCCACCTCATCATGATGAGAATCTCCTGTTCCACCACATCACCATAAGAATCTCCTGTTCCACCTCATCACCATGAGAATCTCCCGTTCCACCTCATCACCATGAGAATCTCCCGTTCCACCTCATCACCATGAGAATCTTCCGTTCCACCTCATCACCATGAGAATCTCCTGTTCCACCTCATCACCATGAGAATCTCCCGTTCCACCTCATCATGATGAGAATCTTCCGTTCCACCTCATCACCATGAGAATCTCCCGTTCCACCTCATCACCATGAGAATCTCCCGTTCCACCTCATCACCATGAGAATCTTCCGTTCCACCTCATCACCATGAGAATCTCCCGTTCCACCTCATCACCATGAGAATCTCCCGTTCCACCTCATCGCCATAAGAATCTCCCGTTCCACCTCATCACCATGAGAATCTCCCGTTCCACCTCATCACCATGAGAATCTCCTGTTCCACCTCATCACCATGAGAATCTCCCGTTCCACCTCATCACCATAAGAATCTCCTGTTCCACCTCATCATGAGAATCTCCCGTTCCACCTCATCATGATGAGAATCTCCTGTTCCACCACATCACCATAAGAATCTCCTGTTCCACCTCATCACCATGAGAATCTCCCGTTCCACCTCATCACCATGAGAATCTCCCGTTCCACCTCATCACCATGAGAATCTCCCGTTCCACCTCATCACCATGAGAATCTCCCGTTCCACCTCATCACCATAAGAATCTCCTGTTCCACCACATCACCATAAGAATCTCCTGTTCCACCTCATCACCATGAGAATCTCCCGTTCCACCTCATCATGATGAGAATCTCCCGTTCCACCTCATCATGATGAGAATCTCCTGTTCCACCACATCACCATAAGAATCTCCTGTTCCACCTCATCACCATGAGAATCTCCCGTTCCACCTCATCACCATGAGAATCTCCCGTTCCACCTCATCACCATGAGAATCTCCCGTTCCACCTCATCATGATGAGAATCTCCCGTTCCACCTCATCACCATGAGAATCTCCCGTTCCACCTCATCACCATGAGAATTTCCCGTTCCACCTCATCATGATGAGAATCTCCCGTTCCACCTCATCACCATGAGAATCTTCCGTTCCACCTCATCACCATGAGAATCTCCCGTTCCACCTCATCACCATGAGAATCTCCCGTTCCACCTCATCACCATAAGAATCTCCCGTTCCACCTCATCACCATGAGAATCTCCCGTTCCACCTCATCACCATGAGAATCTCCTGTTCCACCTCATCACCATGAGAATCTCCCGTTCCACCTCATCACCATAAGAATCTCCTGTTCCACCTCATCATGAGAATCTCCCGTTCCACCTCATCGCCATAAGAATCTCCCGTTCCACCTCATCACCATGAGAATCTCCCGTTCCACCTCATCACCATGAGAATCTCCTGTTCCACCTCATCACCATGAGAATCTCCCGTTCCACCTCATCACCATGAGAATCTCCTGTTCCACCTCATCATGATGAGAATCTCCCGTTCCACCTCATCATGATGAGAATCTCCCGTTCCACCACATCCCCATGAGAATCTCCCGTTCTACCTCATCATGATGAGAACCTCCCTTTCCACCACATCCCAAAGCTGCTCTGTTGGATGTAGATCTGGTGACTGTGGAGGCCGTTGGAGGACAGTGAACTCATCGTCATGGTGGAGATGATGTGAGCTTTGTGACATGGTGCATCATCCTGCTGGAAGTTTCCATCAGAAGATGCTACACTGTGCTCAGAAAGAGATGGACATGGTCTTGGAGGGAGATCCTCTTGATCCTGACGGCAGGATGGATCCATGTTGTCATGATGTTTCCAGCAGATCCTACCATGTGAATGTGGAGCTGAAATGGAGACTCATCAGACCAGCAACGTGTTTTTCCTAACCCTAACCCTAACCCTAACCCTCCTTTAAGTATCTTCTCATCCTGAAGAGACAAAACGTAGCATGAATCAAATGTGGCAGAAAATTTAGGTAAAAGTTATAATGTATATTGTTTCTCATCAGATTTATTTGTTTCTTCATTAACCTTCTGCTTTTACCTGTAAACATTGATGATGTGGGGAAATGGTTGCTCCATTTATCAAAATTCATTATTTTAACATCTATCTAAAATGTTGTGTGCTCAGATCTCTGCAGTATAAGTGAATGAAAGAATGGTCCAGACCATGACTGTACAGGAAAGTTTTAGTAAAGTGGAACTATTGTGTCTTTTTTCTGTCTCTTATGGGTTTCAGTGGCTTAGACAGCGTGTCATGCTACCAGGTGGTGTCCATAATGCGATCTCTGGCTCTGGGAGGACGGACAATCATCTGCACCATTCATCAACCCAGCGCCAAGCTGTTTGAGATGTTTGACAAGGTGTGTGTCAGCTGGCTGGCTGACTGGATGGATTGACGGATGGATGGATGGATGGATGGATGGATGGATTGATGGATGGATGGATTGATGGATGGATGGATGGATGGATGGATAGATGGATGGATGGATGGATGGATGGATGGATGGATTGACGGATGGATGGATGGATGGATGGATGGATGGATTGACGGATGGATGTATGGATGGATTGACGGATGGATGGATGGATGGATGGATGGATGGATAGATGGATGGATGGATGGATGGATGGATGGATTGACGGATGGATGGATGGATTGACGGATGGATGGATGGATTGACGGATGGATGGATGGATGGATTGACGGATGGATGGATGGATAGATGGATGGATGGATTGACGGATGGATGGATAGATGGATGGATGGATGGATTGACAGATGGATGGATAGATTGACGGATGGATGGATGGATGGATGGATTGATGGATGGATGGATGGATTGATGGATGGATGGATGGATTGACGGATGGATGGATTGACGGATGGATGGATGGATGGATTGACGGATGGATGGATGGATTGACGGATGGATGGATTGACGGATGGATGGATGGATAGATGGATGGATGGATTGACGGATGGATGGATAGATGGATGGATGGATGGATGGATGGATGGATTGACAGATGGATGGATAGATTGACGGATGGATGGATGGATGGATGGATGGATGGATTGACGGATGGATGGATGGATAGATGGATGGATGGAAGTTTTTGTGACTTTTCTCTAGCTGTGTTTCTATCACCCCTAGAATAGCACCTACAACTGGAAAAACCACTCAAATGTTGCTGAAGCTTGTTCTATACTCCACGAGAAGCAAGAACTGAGTTCCTGCTCTCGAGGCTGCAAGAACAAGAAAAAACGTCTTCTGCATCAGGTCCATCCTTCCTCCAGGGGAAGCAGGTCTGCAGCGGGGAGGGATCACTGGGGGGGGCGATGTCTGCTTTATGTGCAATGAACCCGGTTGTTACCTCCACCAAGGAGGTCATGTCTTTTTTTTCCGGCCGTCTTTGTGCTCAAGATAACTCAAAAGGTTACGGACGGATTTTTATTCAAATTTCAAGAGTTGTTGGAAATGTAAAAAGATGAACTGATTAAATTCTGGTGGTGATCAGGATCACCGTTTGGATCCAGGAATATTTCAAAAGGATTCTTTAACATTGTGCTTGGCGGACGTTTTCGCTCTCCGAGTGCTTTTCTAGTTTCATATTTAACGAGCAGCTTTGTCCGTGGCGGGGCGGGTCGTGCACGCGGCTGGGTCTGAGTGTTTTAATGCCACATGTAAAACTGTTCTTATTTTCTCACCACCTCGATCAGCTGTTTTATCAAAACAATCCGTTTTACCTGCAACAGTAAAAACACTGAAGCAGCAGCTCCGCGTCATGCTTTCTCCGTGTTAACCACGCCCACCCCAGATGTCCGACCAATCACACGCTACTTCTTGGAGCCCCGCAAGAAAAAAGTTCTGGCAGCCCGATGTGTCGAGAACTGTCTTCAAACGCATCCGCGAGAACAAAATGACGTCATTTTTTCCTCAGGGCCTCGAGAACAAGAAAAAAAGTTCTCGCTTCTCGTTGAAGATGGAACAAGCTTAAATCTTTTACGTTCTCATGAGGGGATTTTTGAGGTGGTTTCGTAATATAGCAAAAAGTGTAATGACTTTTGGATATGACATAGACCTCTATGACATAGAGGATCACATATTTCCAGTTGTGCAGGGTATGGTATGGTACATTACGTGGTATGTATGGACAGAAATCTTTTTAGAAATAATTATAGAGAAGAATAAAACCTCCATTCTCGATAGCAAACAACAGCAAAATGCAGAGTTTTACAATCAATTAGAAAGAGAAATGAGGGAGGAGTGTTTTTGAAAGTTGCATCAAATCCTCCACAGCAGGTGGAAAACCTTTAAACAACACTATGACACAATTATGTCTTATTGGTTTTTGCACGAAAGATCATTCAAAGGAAATACCTGCAAATTGCAATGGTACTTTGTTGAAATGATAGAAAAATTGCTTTTATTTTGCAAAAAAACTGAAATTGAAACACAGCGTCTGTCTCTTTCTTCCACAGCTTTACATCCTCAGTCAGGGTCAGTGCATCTACAAAGGCACGGTCCCTTACCTCATCCCCTACCTGAAGACTCTTGGCCTCTACTGTCCTACTTATCACAACCCTGCCGACTTCAGTAGGTTCACATTTATTCCCCCTTGAAGCTGAGTCGGAATATACTCCGGTTGGTTTAATTTTCTATTTTCTGACTGTTTCTGCTTCTGATTCAGTCATTGAGGTGGCATCAGGAGAATATGGAGACCTGAACCCAGTGCTATTTGAGGCTGTCCAAGGTGGGATGTGTGCGTTAGAAGAGAAGAAGAACCATTGTGACGCCAACGGCATGTCAGTTTGTGCAACAAAGTGCTCTGTGGTAAGTCTGAGATTACGATGTTATGTTGCTGAGAACACACAAGAAAGAAAATATCTACAACATTCACGCAGTCCTTATGGATGTCCTGATGCTGAAAGATATTACAGACATGGTGTCTGCGTCAGGTTGGGTGCGCTTAGCGGACACAGATTAAATGTGTGTATATACTTCAGCGTAGGGTCACAGCGTTGTTTCTTCATTTACTTTATTAAAACAAAATGTAAATTGATTCTGAACAGCATCGTGTTTCTTCTCTGGATCTGTGGTTCTGGTTTCTGAAGTTGTTCAGTGAGAAGATCCAAAAAAAATCAATGGATAGTAGAGTAGAGGTGCCTTGAAAAAATGCTTAAAAACCATCCAGAATGAGTTCAAATTAATTTTTAACAAGGTAGTTTGCTGCAGATCTCTTTTGTGACCCAGAGTGCGGTTGTGACTGGATCTGAAAGAACCGTTCACCCGTCTTCCTGTACTGTGTACCGCCACTGAATCTCTTACTAGTATGCAGTACCGGACTGTACTGGTTAACTTTCAGCCCTGGGAGCCCTGTTACGTTGCTCTTTATGGTTTAAACAATGATGATAATGATGATGATGATAACAGCATGGCCTTCCATCCTCTTCAGAATGCCGGGCACATGGAGAGCCATACTTTTGCCACAAGTACACTCACACAGTTCGGCATCCTCTTCGAGCGAACCCTCATAACGATATGCCGAGATCAGGTCGGTGACAATAACACTGATTCAGATCTGAGATAAAACATCAGCTGAGACTGGAACACCCCTCTGCTTTTCCTCTGATTACAGGTTTTGACGCACCTCAGACTGATCTCCCACATCTCCATAGGTGTGTTGATAGGTTTGCTCTATCTGAACATTGGCAATGATGCCAGCAAGGTCTTTAACAACACTGGATTTCTCTTCTTCTCTATGCTCTTCCTCATGTTTGGGGCGCTCATGCCAACTGTTTTAACCTGTGAGTATCATCATGATTATCTGTCCGGTTTATTCTAAAGACAATCATCATTGAGGTCCAGTTTCACCGTGTCTGTTTTGTATGTAAACATCTAATGCTCCATCTGGCAGTTCCTCTGGAGATGTCTGTGTTCCTGAGGGAGCATCTTAACTACTGGTACAGCCTAAAAGCCTACTACCTGGCCAAAACCATGGCTGACATCCCGTTCCAGGTGAGCTGGCTCTGTGGCAACCCTGCCAACATGTTACACAAAATAACTACCATCCATCCGTCCGTCCATCCGTCCATCCATCCACCCCTCCATCCATCCATCCATCCATCCGTCCATCCATCCATCCATCCACCCATTCATCCATCATCCTTCCATCCATCCATCCATCCATCCATCCATCCATCCTTCCATCCATCCGTCCATCCATCCATCCATCCTTCCATCCATCCGTCCATCCACCCCTCCATCCATCCATCCATCCATCCATCCTTCCATCCATCTGTCCATCCATCCATCCATCCATCCTTCCATCCATCTGTCCATCCATCCATCCATCCATCCATCCATCCATCATCCTTCCATCCATTCATCCATCCATCCATCCATCCATCCATCCGTCCATCCATCCATCCATCCATTCATCCATCATCCTTCCATCCATCCGTCCATCCATCCGTCCATCCATCCATCCATCCTTCCATCCATCCGTCCATCCACCCCTCCATCCATCCATCCATCCATCCATCCTTCCATCCATCTGTCCATCCATCCATCCATCCATCCTTCCATCCATCTGTCCATCCATCCATCCATCCATCATCCTTCCATCCATTCATCCATCCATCCATCCATCCATCCGTCCATCCATCCATCCATCCATCCATTCATCCATCATCCTTCCATCCATTCATCCATCCATCCATCCATCCATCCATCCTTCCATCCATCCCTCCATCCATCCATCCATCCTTCCATCCATCCATCCATCCATCCATTCATCCATCATCCTTCCATCCTTTCATCCACCCATCCATCCATCCATCCTTCCATCCATCCATCCATCCATTCATCCTTCCATCCATTCATCCATCCATCCATCCATCCATCCATCCATCCATCCTTCCATCCATCCATCCTTCCATCCATCCATCCATCCATCCATCCTTCCATCCATCCTTCCATCCTTCCATCCATCCATCCTTCCATCCATCCATCCATCCATCCATCCATCCTTCCATCCATCCATCCATCCATGGATGTTGTTTATCTGGGTTTGATTGTGGGACAGTAACCCGAATAGAGAGGTCCAGACTTCCCTCTCCTCGGCCTCTTCTTGCATACAATCTGGGGGAATTTAGCGGTGTTCCCAGGCTAGTTGAGAGAGATAGTCTCTTCACCGCATCCTGGATCTTCCCAATAACTTTATATAATAAAGATGGGTGGAGCCTCATCTGTAGGTTTCTAAAAAGCTGAGTTGCAGCTTGGTGGGCGGTTCCTACCATCGCCATCTTGGCAGCTTCACACATGTCGTCTCTACCGGAAAATACAAAAATGGGCAAAGAGGTAAGAGGGGGCTGTGAATGTGTCATGGATGATTGACATCTAGCAATCTCCGACCTGCATGTAGCTAACAGCTAGAGATGGGATGTTTGAAACGGAAGCACCGAAGCCTGTTTTCTTCAAACGAGACTGACTTGGTTGAAACGCTGCTTTGAAGCCTTTGTGAAAGCTCTGCCGTCACGTGACCGATAACGTGACTCTTCGTACGGCCCAACGAGACACCGGAAATTATATAACTGATTCAAAGCATTGGCGGTACTGCGTCATCTATCGGAATGAGAAACACCAGGTGTTCCCTCCTGCTCGCCGCTTTACAGGCAGAGAGAGCATCAAGATGCTCTCTCTGCGGAGAGAGAAAACCTTCGGTATGGAGACTTCTAGTGGAAGAAAACAATAACATGTATGGGAAAGATTCCACCTTGTGTCACCCACAAAGAAAGGGGGATAATAATATGGCAAAAAATTAAATACTATTAGATTACATAGTACTTAGTATAATTGTAAATGTAGTATTGTATTTAGTATTACATGGTATTGCTAAATATCTCTCTGTGACATCGGCTAGGATAACTGACAACATAAGATTAGTTAATATTAAAATATAAAATTTCATGATGTTCAGGGTGTTGCTGACTGAGGCTGTTCTATCCATCATTCAGAAATCAGGAAAAAGTATGTGAACGAAATTTAAGATTGTTCTCAGAAATTCCCACTGAGATGCATCAGCACTTTTCCCAAACCATCATATATCCCAATAAACTAATTTTGACATTGTCATCTTGTTTCACAGCACACAGGCTGTATCTAAATCATGTTCTAAAATCTAATGAATAACAGGACAATTCGTTGAGCCTAAACTAACACACTGAGAAGACAGAATGTATAGAGATGATGACCCCTCAGAATAAAGACAGCTGAGACTGACTGAACTGTTTGTGTTGGAAGTTAAATCAGGTTGGAGAATTTATTAGAAGATCTGTGCCTGTAATAACTACAGCTGACCACCAGTATGGTCTATTTTATAAGGCTTTGAAGCTTTGACTCTTTTTTCAGTACAATCAAATAGAAGCCTCAAAAGCTTCGCAAGACTTCATCGACCCATCTCTACTAAGAGCTATCCAAGCTAACCCGGAGCTAATCAGCTAATGGAGGTACGCGGGCTAAAGCTAGTCACACAGTTAACTGGCTAAAAACTGCCGTTGTTCTTCATTCCTCCTTCTTGAAGCAGAATAATTGGTACCTGTCAAGCAAAAGGACGTGCCCCTAATTATGCCAAATTTCAAGATTAAATTAGTACTAAATGGAGGAGTTAGAAGAAAAGTTGTCATGAAGGTAAATCTCACCTATTAAACCTATTAAATGTTTTTTGGACGAGGTTGTAAGCATGTTCATTTCTGTTGTGAAGTTGGTCTTTTTAACATGGGAGTCTATGGAGATTTGCTCTGTTTTGCAGCCCCTAGTGGATGAAGGGGGAACTGCAGTTTTATGCATAGGCTTCACTTTTAACCGCTGGACGTTGCTGCTTGGTCTTTCCCGGGGTCTCCTCCTGGTGGGACATGCCCAGAAGATCCCACCAGAAAGGTGTCCAGGTGGCATCATAACCAGATGTCCGATCCACCTCATCCAGCTCTCAATGTGGGGGAGCAGTGACTTTACTCGTGGATGACCGAGCTTCTCACCCTATCTCCAAGGGAGAAACCAAACATCCTGAAGCGGAAGCTCATTTTGGCCAGTTGATCTTATTCCGTTGGTCTATAACTGCAGCATGGGAATCACTGGTGAGGGTAGGAACATAGATGGACCAGTAAATCCTGTGCTTCTTTCATCACCATGACAAACAGGTGCAGAGTCCACATCACTCCAGACCCTGTAGACCTCCCATTCCATTCTTCCTTTACTAATAAACAAGACCCCAAGACAGTTGAACTTCTCCATAAGGGACATGATATTATTCCTGATCCAGAGAGAAAGCTCCTTCCTCTTCCAGTTTGATATAACTACAATATAAGACACCATAAGAACAACATACAGGTCAGAGGACAGAGAAGGTGAGAGGAAGTTGTGTCAGAAAAGCTCAGATAAACACAGAAAATATGTTTAGGATTGATGTGTTTGAGCTACAGCAGCAGAACTGCTGCAGATCACATTTCTGCTCTAGATAGAGACAGCTGGCTCAGGCCAAGCAGCCTTGTGTCCATCAGCCAGTCTGCTTACACTGGTGTAAACACAGCATTTTATCTGGAATTGTGTGGAAATTGGATATTGGCTTATGCAGTAAGATGTAGGTCGCTGTCAGTATTTCCACAGTTTAAGTGTGACTTCACACACTTGATTTCTTCAAAATTTGTAGATCTTTCTACTTTAGCCAAGGAAGATTTACCTGGTTGAATTGGAGAATTATAGCTGTCTGGTATCTGGAACTGGCAGAAACCAAGAACTTGTTCACCACAAACTTTGGCTTGCAATGCTAACTCATTCCTTTACAGAAAGTGAATAGTGGTCTAATTAGCTTATGGTAACTAGTGCTTACCATTTCTTCCACAGAAAATAAATAGTGGTCTGAATAGCTTATGGTAGCTAATGCTAACTAAATTCTCCACAGAAAATTAATAGTGGTCTGATTAGCTTATGGTAGCTAATGCTAACTCATTCCAGAAAATATAAAAGGGGGGGGGGGGGGGGGGTTGAGCAGAGAAAGATTAGAGCTTCTTCTTTACAGATTCACTCAAGTTAAAGTATAAAGTATTAAGCAGTAAAATTATTCTATTAAAATACCTTTTAAAGAAAAATGTGACTCCAGCAAAGATGACTAATTACTATTACTGTGCTGCTTACAATGCAGATGTGACAGAACATAAAGAGTTATCCAACGGCCATTTTGTTTGTTGCTGCGGCGCCACGTTAGTGGTGGCAACCTGGTATCTGCTGCTGTTTGCAGGCAGCAGAATGGAGATGTGGACTCACAATGTCAGACAGAAGCCCACAGTTACCGATAGACGTATCTTATCTGCCAATCTTTAAGTTAAGTAGTTTTTCATGCTAGTTATGCGTTGGCTTTGGCAATAACCAGAATTATTGTGAATGCTGCAGCAATGTGGGACGGTTATAAATGACTAAGTACGTCACCTGCCTGCAGCGAAACGGTGTGTTCAACTCTATGTAACCCTTAAGGAATCAGACAGGGACTCTATGTAGACCTGGAGGTCTCAGACAGAGACTCTCTGTAGACCTGGAGGTCTCAGACAGGGACTCTATGTAGACCTGGACCTAGATCTTTGTGAATTAAAGAACTTTAATTCACATTCCACTGAAGGTTTTTTTTAACTGCTGTCAGAACAACCAAGAACAACATGTTCTTTGACATTGTTGAGCAATAAGCAGTTTGGAGCAAAAAATTAACCTGGTTCTCATCAGAATTACATGTTACTGATACACAATTGCCACTATGAAAATGGCAGACAGTCCACGTGGATTGATCTGCACCAGCAATACAGATTTATCATTGTAACTCATTTGTCACAAAGTTCCTGCTGTGGAATGGACGGGTATAGAGGATGGATGGAAAATGACATGACAAGAGGTGACTTCTGTGCTTTGTGATTTTTTTTGCTGATAAATCTATTCACACATTATTAATGATGTTGTAGGTTATCTGCCCCATCATGTACTGCAGCATCGTGTACTGGATGACAGAGCAGCCTCCGGAGGCCACCCGCTACCTACTCTTCCTTGCCCTGTCCATCTGTACTGCCCTGGTAGCCCAGTCCTTAGGCCTGCTAGTTGGGGCTGCTTCCACATCACTACAGGTACTACCATTTGATATCTTCTGTACAGGACTCCTTAACTTATAGTGCACATATAAGACTTGTTTATGTTGTCCTCTGCAACATCCCACAGGTGGCCACGTTTGTTGGACCAGTCACGGCCATCCCTGTGCTGCTTTTCTCTGGATTCTTTGTAAACTTTGACACAATCCCCAAGTATCTGCAGTGGAGCTCCTATGTGTCCTACGTCAGGTGTGTACTTTGGTCTAAAGCTAACAAGAACAACCAAATGAACAGGTTTCCATATTTGGTTTTCATGTGGTATCAATTACACACAGGCCACCCCCTAAAATCTGACTGGCCCCCAGGTGCTACTACAGGAACAGACAATCAAATTCTGACATTCAGTGTAAACCAGAAACTGTACGTAAAAGAAATGGGCGGAGCCTCCGTGACATCACCAGTAGGTTTCTGAACAGCTGAATTAAAGCTCATTGGGCGGTCCCTATCATCGCCATCTTGGCAGCGTCATGCACATCGTTTCTCCTAGAAATGACAAATATGGGCAAAGAGGTAGAGCTGGAAGGGGGCTGTGAGTGTGGGGGTGGATGATTGACATCTAGTGAACTCTGAACTGCCTGCAGCTAAGAGCTAACTGAGCTAATTGGAGCTAACAAGAGCTAACCAGCTAATGGTGGTAAACGGACTAAAGCTAAGTCACACTGTGAACCGGCTAAAAACCGTTGTTTACATTCCTCTTTCTTGAAGCGGGAGATCAGATACCTGTCAATCAAAAGGACATGCCCTTAATTGTACCGAATTTTTAGAGGAAATTACGTCTAAACGGAGAAGTTAGAAAAAAATTCACTCCACCCATGTTGCCATGTTGCCTGACCTATTAAACCAAAAATAGATTTTTGCACCAGGCAGTAGCATGTTTATTTCTGATGTAAACATGTTTATTTCTGCTGTAAACATGTTTATTTCTACTGTAAACATGTTTATTCCTGCTGTGAAGTTGGTCTTTTTAACATGGGAGTCTATTGGGATTTGCTGTGTTTCGGAGCCCCTAGTGGATGAAGGGGGAACTGCAGTTTTTGGCACGTTGGAAGCAGAGGTTGCTGCTTGATGTAAACTGACATTTACTTCATAAATCTCAGATGTCCAAGTGCAGGTGAATGCAGCATGTTGCTGTACACCAACACTACCATGTTCTATATCAATTCAGCACTCACAGTATCTTACCAACTGTCTCCATGGTGATAACATCCGTCGGTTCAGACAGTTTACATTTTATGAAGAGGATGTAAAAGCCATAAAAACACAATTATTAGTCAATAAAGAACACAGATAAAACTGCTGATTTGGATCAAAGTTTTTCTGTATCAATGAATTTTATAGATCCTGCTCCATAACAGCAAAATCTAACCTACAAATGTCCTTACAGAAAAACCACATGCGCTACATGCACATGTGCGGTTTCCCCTGTTTTCCTGTGAATTACATGAATTCCATGTTTCGCGATTGTGGTTCACATTTGAATCAGTTTATTTTCACTTATCATGAATTTCATGTTTCATACATGCTATACACACACGTTACACAGGGTTCTTTTGATTCCAGCTCATTTCTTATTGCTGCTAAGGAATAAAATGCCAAAGGGAGTTTGGAGAGTGGAGGTTCTTTTATTTAAAAGTCAGTAAACAAAAATGGTCCTTCCAAACTAGAAACATTTCAAAACAAGTTAAAGGGCTCTTGTATTGTCTCTTTCTCTCTTTTAACTTTCTTGCATTTCTTTGCTGAATCAGAGACGTTGCGTCTTCAAAACAGCCAGTTCCTTATTTTACCGTGAAGCGAAACGTCACGTTGCATCCTAGATGTAAAAGTTGCATAGTGTCGGTTTCTCAGCTGCGGGGCAGCAGTGGATGTAGATATGGACATGATAGATGTCACTGTGTCATCGAACAATTCTGGGACGCAGAGTTTTAAAGCTGATGTAGGTAATGTTGTTTAGAGCCATGTTCCTCTGGGTGAAGCGGTTCCTCGTCCTGATAGTAGTCTATACATTCTGTAATCATGAACAATAAGAAATATAGTTAGACCCCTCAGTTTACTGTAAATCTGTAAAAACTCTGACCAATCCAAACGTTCCGACCCAAATGGAGTTGTTCATTTCTTATATTTCGTAACTTCTTCTCCCGGCTCCCCTCCTCCCCCTCCAGCAGCATACCTGATCGCCACACCCTGCATATAAACAGTGTGTTAGGATGAAAATACAAAGTAGTGAAGAAGAAACTCGGAACGCAAACATGGCTGAGAAAATGCAGGAAGGATTTTCCGACCCGGCTCGGTCTATTTGCCTCCTCCTGCTAAACAGCCGAGAAAGAGAAGATGGAAAAGCTGTGAATAAAAAAAGCCTTGGATCACGCAAGGAGCGGAACCAGATGGGGAGGAGCCTATACGGGGGAGGGGCCATGACAAGGGGAGGGGCCAATGCAGGGGGAGGGGTCAAGACCGGGCGCCACTTTCACATCTTGCTAGCTCCCCAACATTACCTCCCCCAGCTTTAAGGTAAAAAAGTCACGGTATGAGTCTTTAAGCGCCGCTTTCACACACAGGTGTCTGTGTGTTTTAATAAACTCTGGGAAAGAACATTCCAGCTTGGTCTTGACAGTGTGTAATCATGTGTTTTTGCATTTTACTGGACATGCAACAGAAAACCTGACAACGGGCTCCTGGCCGATCACAATTCAGCTTGGGTTTCTGTCGGCGGTCTCTCCTGCAGGTATGGCTTTGAAGGGGTGATCCTGTCCATCTACGGGATGAACCGCTCGGAGCTGGCGTGTCCAGGGAAGGTTTGCAAGTTCCAGCAGCCTGAAGAGGTTCTGCAGCTGCTCGACGTTGAAGATGCAAAACTCTACATGGATTTCATCGTTCTGGGCGTTTTCTTCATCATCCTACGACTGGCCACTTACCTCGTCCTGCGCTACAAGGTCAAGTCTGAGAGATAGCTCCGCGACCGTCCATGAAGGAGCTTTTCCTGTGCTCATGTCTCATCTTACTCATTGCTGCTAAATGGACAAAACACAAACCCGGTTCTGTTCTCGGAGTGACGGCGCAGAGCAGCGAGGAAAATCATGCTGTTTTACCTCATCTAGACTTCTGTGCACAAAGCTGAGCCTCATTCATCAGCATTTAATGTACATTTTATAACTTAGCAAAGTAAATACGAGTCAGTTTCATTAATGCAGGTTTATCTTTCAAAGCACTGCCGTTTTGTCACATTTTGGTTCACATAAATGCCCCCCTTAAAAACAGCCTCAAACAGTGTTTACATGACGCTTGTAGCCAAACGGAGGACAAACTGGGATCATTTGTGCCTTACAAAGAGTCATGTGGTGATTATATTTGTACCTGGATGATGGCAGATGGTTTTCCCTCTTTATTCTGTGTGACTGAACTCGGGGGGGGGGGGCGCATGCTGCAAAGAATCTTCTTCCTGCAGAGAAAAAAAATCACTGTTTGATTTAAATTGTTTCTAACATTTTCATAGCTTTAAATTAAACTGAAAATTTAGTGTCCATCATGTAACCTAAAATCTGTCTAATCGTAGCTGTCTGTAAGTGTTTTATACTGTGCTGTATCATCTTTACTACTCATCACGTATATGAACATATTTAAAGAAGTCTGTGAGTTCCTGTGTGTTTATCTGTGTTCGGTGACGTCCAGCAATCCCAGGAGGACGTAAGGTGCTCACGCCGTCATGGTGCTATCTGAAGACAACGTGCAATGCACATCTGGACTGCATGCTATAACCACTGGAGAGCAACCAAAGACAATTTCACATTACTGGAAGCATGTTTATTTTTATTCAGAGCGTATCAACTCTATTTTTTTCTTTTTTTTTTGTGCTGATGCTGTTCTGATGAAGCATTTTCTTTGTAGAAACTTAGATTATTCGTTAATCACCTCAGACAGCGGAGAGCATGACTCTGGCATGTTTGCACAGCCGTAACTCTGGAGCTCAGACTGGGAAAGAAATACCAAAGACTGGCTCGAGAGCAGGCCTTGCCCACCTCTCATGGCCCTGTTGTAGTTCCTCCTTCATGTTGTAGTCTGCAGCTTTGTCACTAGGTGTCAGTATATCACCATACTGACAGTAAACCTGCGTTTAACACGGCTTGAACTTTTAAAGTACTGTAAACGGTATATTATCCAAATAAAAACGGATCTGACTAATTCAGTGGCTTCAGTTTATTGACTGAGACAATAATGTGAGACGGCGTGAACGTGGGGCAGAATGTGCACTGTAGATTATTTCATAGTAAATATTGGGTTGCACTAACAATAAGCTTCTGAGTGAGCTTCATTTATTTTAAACTTCTTGGTTCTCTTTTGACTGAAAATATTGTTTTAATTATTAATATCTAAACATCAACAATAAGCTGCACAAGCTAATGTTTCAAATGAACAAGCTGCTACTAAAAATAAGCCAAGCTGCCAGTGAAAATACTCATCATTTTTCTTCATTCATTTTCTAAACCGCTTAATCCAATTCAGGGTAGCGGGGAAGCTGGAGCCTATCCCAGCTGGCTTTGGGCGACAGGCAGGGTACACCCTGGACAGCTCGCCAGTCCATCGCAGGGCCACACAGAGACGAACCACCACTCACGCTCACACTCATTCCTAGGGGCAATTTAGAGTAACCAATTAACCTAGTATGCACGTCTTTGGATGGTGGGAGGAAGCCGGAGTACCCGGAGAGAACCCACGCATACACGGGGAGAACATGCAGACTCCACACAGAAAGGCCACTGACCAAACCCCTCCCCAGCCAAGGATCGAACCAGTGACCCTCTTGCTGTGAGGCAAGAAAATACTCCTTTTCTCACATTAACGTGTTAGACGGTGTTTCTGTCATGGTTTGCTGTTTGAGTCTGTGCAGGTTGCCATGGGGACTCAAGGCGGAGTCTGGAGCTTCAATTACAACCACCTGGAGCTCATCTTCCTGATTTATCCTGCTATTTAAGGACAAGCTGGAGCTCCAGTCTTTGCCAGATTGTCTCTCTTTACTGCGTGGTAATCAGGCCAGTTCTAGTGCTTACCTTGTGGCTCATCGCTAGCGATTTCATTTTGTTTCTCTTTGCCTCCTCAGCACGTCAAGACCATTACGGACATCCTCCTGGATCAAGATCATTTTCCTCAGCCAACTTCCCCAACTGCTTGTGCCTGCCTGCTTCTGCCTCAAACCAAGGCCAACCACCACAACCAGAGGCCACCCCCCCCAGCAACCTCCACTATCATCAGAATTCCAATTATCTGAGAAGTTCTTCCCTGGACCAGACCAACAGGATCTGAGTACTAAATAAATACTTCATTTACCTCTTCATCTGTACGTTCTGCTTTTGGGTCCACCCCTCCACCCCGGTCTCTGACCGTGACAGTACAATCTGGCCATAACATGGACCCAGCGAACACACTCCAAACAGCCCTGACTGAACAGGGAAAACTTCTAGAGGAGCATGAGAAAGCTTTGCACTTCCTGGGTGAACAACAGGGACATTGTAACCATCGTCTGGACCAAGTCTTTGAACAGATACAGAGCATTCATAACTTACTGTCTGTTTCTTCTGCAGCTTCTGGATCTTCCTCCACTTCAACCCCACAAAGCATTACTCCTTCACCGGATCCGGTGTTTCGTGATGCTGCATTCCCGACACCTGAGCCATTCCTTGGGAACGTAAGCAAGTGTGGAGGCTTTATCCTTCAATGCTCATTAGCCATTTCTCGTTCTCCACGATCATTTTCTTCCGATGCCGCAAAGATATCTTTTGTCACTGCTCTCCTACGTGATAAGGCGCTGGACTGGGCATTGGCCTATTTTCAGTCTCGTCCAATGGATTCAATCTCTTTTTCTTCATTCTTAGATGACTTTCGTAAGACCTTCGACCACCCTTTGAAGGGAGCTGATGCAGTCAAGAGATTGCTCAATCTTAGACAGGGCAGTCGACCTGCAGTAGAGTTCATTGTGGACTTCCGTGTTCTGGCAGCTGAGACAGGGTGGCCTCCCGAGGTGTTAAGGGGAGTTCTGCTAAATGCTCTTAATGACCATCTAAAGGATCAGCTTGCGTTCCGGGAGGAGCCAGCCTCATTCGAGGAGTTGATCACCACAGTAATACAGGTTGATAACAGACTTGCCGAGAGGCGGCGGGAGCGAGGGGTTCGGGACCCGCTGTCCAGTCGGAGGCCGGTTCTCGGCCCAAGGACCCTTCCAATTGCGGCTGGTGGCACATTACCGTCTCTACCTGCTCCTGAAGGTCAGAGTGAACCTATGCAGGTAGGGCGAGCTGGGTTGACGCCAGAGGAACGCCAACACCGGTTACGGAATCATTTGTGCTTTTACTGCGGCTCCCCGGATCATCTCGTGTCCAGTTGCCGGTTGCAGTCAAAAGACCATGCCCGCCAGTAGAGGCAGGACTACTGGTGGGCGGGATTCAGCAGCCAAGTCCTCCACGTTGTGTACTACCGGTAACTCTCTCGTTGGACGGAACTGACCACCAGTTTCAGGCCTTAATCGACTCGGGCGCTGAACAGAACCTAATGGATCCCACTATGGCCACTAAATTCAAACTCCCCGCTGTTCTCCTGTCAACTCCTATTTCTGTTACTGCTTTGGATGGAAGAATTCTTACAACTATCACGCATAAGACCCGTCCTCTTACCCTACTAGTGTCTGGGAATCACAGTGAGAGAATTGAGTTCCTTCTTTTCCCTGTGGCTAAGGTACCCATCACCCTAGGATACCCCTGGTTGGCTTTGCACAACCCTCATATCAACTGGAGTAAGAGCCGCCTGGAGAGTTGGAGCCTTTTTTGTCTGTCCAACTGTTTGAAGTCAGCTTGTCAACCTTCTAGAGCACCAGTTTGTATTCCTGAACAACCGGTGGACTTATCTATCATTCCGTCAGCATACCACGATTTAGGTGCCGTTTTCAGCAAGGACAAGGCTCAGTCTCTCCCACCGCACCGGCCCTACGACTGCGCTATAGAAATACTCCCAGGTGCATCACTTCCTAGAGGTAGACTTTTTAACCTGTCCAAACCGGAGCGGGAGGCCATGGAGAACTACATCCGCGAATCTCTAGATGCAGGTCTAATCAGGCCATCATCTTCTCCCGTTGGGGCAGGGTTTTTTTTTTGTGCAAAAGAAGGACAAGACTTTACGCCCATGCATTGATTATCGGGATCTGAACAGCATTACCATCAAGAATAAATATCCTCTACCTTTAATCACCTCGGCTTTTGAATCCATTCAGGGGGCCCAGATCTTTACTAAATTGGACCTCCGGAACGCATATCACTTGGTCAGGATTCGTGAGGGGGATGAGTGGAAGACGGCCTTTAACACCCCTCTCGGACATTTTGAATATCTCGTCATGCCTTTTGGACTCACAAATGCCCCCGCTGTGTTCCAAGCACTTATCAATGATGTTCTTCGAGACTTCCTACACCGCTTTGTTTTTGTTTACCTTGACGATATCCTTGTTTTTTCAAGGTCCCTTGCAGAACATCAGCAACATGTTCGGTTGGTCTTACAACGGTTGCTGGAGAATCGTCTTTATGTCAAGGCAGAGAAATGTGACTTCCACGCCTCATCAACTTCCTTCCTGGGCTACGTCTTCCAGGGCGGGCAGGTGAAGACAGACCCAGCTAAGATCAAGGCCGTTGCGGAATGGCCTATTCCCAGTACCAGGAAGGATTTACAACGTTTTCTTGGCTTTTCTAATTTTTATCGACGTTTCATCAGAAACTACAGTATGGTCGCGGCTCCCCTCACCAGGCTGACCTCTGTCAAGATTCCCTTCTCCTGGACTCCGGAGGCGGATCAAGCTTTTGGCCGTTTAAAGGAACTATTTGTCACAGCACCCATTCTCGTTCAGCCAGACCCTGAGCGACAGTTCGTCCTGGAGGTGGATGCCTCTGAGGCTGGAGTTGGGGCCGTCTTGTCCCAGCGATCTGGTAAGGAGGACAAATTACACCCCTGTGCCTATTTCTCCAAACGGTTGACCCCCTCTGAACAGAACTATGATGTCGGCGATAGAGAACTCCTAGCGGTAAAGCTTGCCTTGGAGGAGTGGCGACACTGGCTGGAGGGGGCCAAACATCCTTTTGTAGTATGGACAGACCACAAGAATCTCGCCTATTTGCAGAGTGCAAAGAGATTGAACTCCCGTCAAGCCCGTTGGTCACTGTTCTTTAATCGTTTTGACTTTGCTATTTCCTATCGCCCTGGGTCCCAGAACACTAAGCCTGACGCCCTGTCCAGGCAAAACTCTGCCAAGGAGTCTTCTGAACCAGCACGCATTCTTCCTCCTTCAGTGGTGGTTGGTGGAGTGTCATGGCATGTGGAGGATCAGATACGCCAAGGATTGCTTTTGGATCCTGATCCCGAGGAGGGACCCCCCAACCGCCGTTATGTGCCCGTTTCTGCCCGTTCTGCGGTTCTACACTGGATCCATTCATCTAAGTTTGCGTGTCATCCAGGAATTCATCGGACCATCACTTTGGCTCAAAGACATTTCTGGTGGCCGTCTCTGGTATCGGACGCCAGGGAATATGTCTCAGCCTGTCAAGTCTGTGCAAGGAATAAAACCTCCAATCAGCCTCCTTCAGGACTTCTGCAGCCACTAGAGGTTCCCAGCCGACCCTGGTCTCATATCTCATTGGATTTCGTCACTGGTTTGCCTCCGTCTCAAGGCAAGACAGCCATCCTCACTATAGTGGACCGCTTTTCCAAGGCTGCCCATTTCATTCCCCTGAACAAGCTGCCCTCCTCGTCCGAGACCGCAGAGCTCCTGGTAAACCATGTCTTCCGTCTTCATGGCATTCCAACTGAAATTGTGTCTGACAGGGGACCACAGTTTGTTTCCAGGGTTTGGAAGGCTTTTTGCACTGCCCTAGGTGCCAAGGTTTCCCTGAGCTCTGGCCACCATCCTCAGTCCAATGGCCAGACAGAACGACTCAATCAAGAATTGGAAGCTGCTCTGCGTTGTGTCGCATCTGATAATCCCTCTACTTGGTGCCGTCATGTGAGCTGGATCGAATATGCCCACAATTCTCTGTCCACTTCTGCTACCGGTTGTTCTCCATTCGAAGCCTCCCTTGGCTATCAACCTCCGTTGTTTCCCACGGAGGAGCGGGATCTGGATGTACCCTCGGTGCAACATCATCTCCAGAGGGCTCAGCGTGTCTGGACTAGGACAAGGGAGGCTCTGCTTCGTACCGCAGGTCGCAACAAGCGCCTGGCTGATCGCCACCGTCGTCCTGCTCCTGTGTTTTTGCCTGGTCAGAAGGTGTGGGTGTCTGCCCGGAACATTCCATTGAAGGGCACTTACCCTAAACTGGCCCCTCGCTTCATTGGTCCTTATGAGATCGTCTCGTTGGTGGGCCCCTCGGCCGTCCGTCTTCGTCTCCCCTCTTCTCTCCGCGTCCATCCCACATTCCATGTGTCTCAGCTCAAGCCTGTGTTGTCCAGTCCATTGTGCCCTCCTGCCGGGCCCCCTCCACCCGCCCGGATCGTTGGGGGTGGTCCTGCCTATGCTGTGCGCCGTGTCCTGGATGTTCGGCGCCGGGGTCGGGGTTTCCAGTATCTGGTGGACTGGTTGGGCTATGGTCCGGAGGAGCGTTCTTGGGTTCCTCGTCGCTTCGTTCTGGACTCCTCCCTGCTTGCTGATTTCCGCCGCTCCCGCCGTCTTGTGCCTCCTGGGTCGCCTGGAGGCGTCCCTTGAGGTGGGGGTGCTGTCATGGTTTGCTGTTTGAGTCTGTGCAGGTTGCCATGGGGACTCAAGGCGGAGTCTGGAGCTTCAATTACAACCACCTGGAGCTCATCTTCCTGATTTATCCTGCTATTTAAGGACAAGCTGGAGCTCCAGTCTTTGCCAGATTGTCTCTCTTTACTGCGTGGTAATCAGGCCAGTTCTAGTGCTTACCTTGTGGCTCATCGCTAGCGATTTCATTTTGTTTCTCTTTGCCTCCTCAGCACGTCAAGACCATTACGGACATCCTCCTGGATCAAGATCATTTTCCTCAGCCAACTTCCCCAACTGCTTGTGCCTGCCTGCTTCTGCCTCAAACCAAGGCCAACCACCACAACCAGAGGCCACCCCCCCCAGCAACCTCCACTATCATCAGAATTCCAATTATCTGAGAAGTTCTTCCCTGGACCAGACCAACAGGATCTGAGTACTAAATAAATACTTCATTTACCTCTTCATCTGTACGTTCTGCTTTTGGGTCCACCCCTCCACCCCGGTCTCTGACCGTGACAGTTTCAACATTTCAGCCAGCAAGGGGCAGCAGGGAGCAGCGCTGTCTTCACACAACGCGGATTTAGACCGTAGAAGAAGAGGACATACGGGTGACTGAGATAACATCCACATTTCTGCATCTCTGGAAGGTTAAATCTTATTTTCTAGATGCTGCAAGCCTGCAGATAACTCTCCGTCTTTAGTCACTGTAAGATTTATTTCAGTGTGTTTACCGCTGCTTAAGTGTGGTGAAGATTTAACGCGTTTAAACAGCTAGCAAGGTGCTTTAATCAGCATTTTTACACCTTAACCAGCATGTTTACATTTTAACCAGCATCTTTATTTTAACCAGTTAGAAACAAGTAAATTCTTCCAGCATGATTTCACAAATAAAATTAGGCGAAACGTATTTGTTTAGGTCTTTTATGTCATCTCAAACCAATAAAACACCAATAGACTCAGACATTAGACCTCTTCAGATTTGACCTTTTTCATCAAACATGTGCAAACTGATATTTTTCCCCATTCTCCGAGGTCTAAATGAACTAAATATACCAGTTATTTAGATCCTGGACCTTGGCTATGCCTGCCTAGAGATTTTCATTCCTCCAATGCAGGAACTACTGGAACACCTGGTGGTTAGTAGGAAGCTGACTGGGGCTGGAGCTGGTTGCCAAATGAGAAACACATCACTATAGGACCTGGTCCCAGGAGTTGCCTCCTTTCTTCTCTTTTCACTTAGTTCATCCCCATCAATTGTATCTCTAACCACTTTCTCGCTGCATAGTTGTCTTCCAGATGCCATGATGAGAGCAGGTCACAGATCCTAACAAATCAATCTTAGCTGACAATCTGAAATAAAACCTATTTAGTGATAAAATGTGATGTACGTGCATGAAAAGTAACAATTTATGTTATGTGTCATATGATGTCATCCTTTCCAAGCATAAAAAACATGAATGTTTGACATTGTTTGTGCATTAAAATTAGTTCACATTTACACAGGTGTTAATGTGTTTACAACCATACGCAAGAAGATTTGTTTAGCTTTCATTTGGTACAACTTTCAATGCTACAGCATCAACCTCAAACAAGGACATAATATCCCGACTTTTGCCTTGTTTTGTTTTTTTTAAATGTCAACAATAAAACTACATGGCTCTTGAAGCAGACATAGCCAAGGTCCAGGATCAAAATAACTGGTATATTTAGTTCATTTAGACCTTGGAGAAAAGCATCAGTTTGCATATGTTTGATGAAAAAGGTCAGATTTAAAGAAGTCTGCTCAGACATGCATCGTTTTATGCCCTGATTGTCCTTTTCGCTGCTCCAAAGCAGTTTCATTTGTTCCTGCAGCAGAGGAGAGGAGATGCCGCCTCTCACCGGAGCGGAGCTGATCCAGACGCCGCTGCAGCTTTACAGATACCTGCTCAGGTGCTGCAGGCAGCTTCCGTCCTCAGCCATGCAGCAGCACTACAGACACGCCATAAGACAGGTCAGCTGGCAGCATGCGCGGACAGCACAAGTTCTGGAGGTCTGAAGGGACAAACTTTTGTAAACCCTGTAGATTATGAGCTGATCTCCACAGATCACATCTGCATGTCTTCATCTGTGTGTTTTCTCCTGCGACGCGTCACAACCTGCATAAAAACCAGAACTACGTGGGGTCTCCACACCTGAGCAGGTTTCTGTCTGCAGGAAGGACAGACTCTCATCCCATCCTCTGTTTCCAGGGTTACAACAGCCACTCGGATGAAGATGACCCAGAGAGGATACAGATGATCATCCAGAGAGCTATCACAGATGCAGACTGGATTCTAGAAAAAGTAAGAATTACAGAATGAGGAGATATTTAAGTCATTTGTTTGGTCGCTGATAGTCTTTCCTGCTGATTCTCAGTACACCAAGAAGAAGTGATCCGCCATTAGAGCGGGGAGGACTCTGGATTCACCGTCTCCGCGTGTTCGGGCCATTTGCTGCTCTTTAACATGTGAAAAGAAAAGCTTTGGGGTAAAAACTGTTGCATTAGAGGCGCCTGTAAATACTTTTCTGTTTTTATTAAATGAATCTGTCATCGTCTGCTTGTGTTGTTACTCCAGACGGAAGAGCGAGAGATCCGGGACAGCAGAGTTTAAATCATCTTTATTTAAACACTTTATAGCACGACGTTTGGCTCTTCTACCAACATCCTGATAGGAAAACAGTATTTCTGATATAAACAGTGTTCAAGTCTAACCGCTTGTATCGTTTAGAAATCTGAAGACAGGAGAGAAAGTGTTTCTGTGCCGACGCTGCACCGCGAAGAAACAACTTTTTTTATTGCAGCTGAAACTTATTTACAAATTCATGCACATGCAGGATTTATTTCAGCGGATAGAAAAAGTAACAAACCAGATATACAGAACAATTATTTAGTATAAATAGTATAAATAATTTTCCGTTACATAAATAGCTTCATCTTCTTTTATGTTGGTCGTGCGACGCTGAAACATTTGGTGTAAAGTTTTTCCAAAAGAACTCAAGTTTTTCTCTTGACGCTGAAGATTCTCCCAGCGGCGGCGAGTCGGGGGTCACATGGTGTCACGTGGAGCCGGAGCTTGTTGGAATTACTTTGGAAAAAGCTGCAGCAGCAGTGACTCTGGAGCGGGAGCCACCTGGAACAGGCACTCTGGAACGATGCGGTCACTCCGTCCTGTCCTCACTTTTGCAGAATGAACTGGTCGATGAACTCGTTTTGTTCGGATTCCACTTTGGACAAGGCTTCGTACTCGATGCGATATCTGAAACGGGAAGAGTTTATGTCGCAGCGGAGTCGAGCCGGCGTCGGCAGAGGCTGAGTGTTGCTCTTACCTCTCCAGCTGCATCTTCTTCTCAGCTATGAGAGCCTGAAGCTGCTGCTGCTGGGCCTCTCTCTGCTTTGCTACGGACTTTAGAAGGTTCCGGGCTCCGATGGCCTGAAGGAGCGCAGCGAGGATTAAAATTAAATATTAAAAATAATCAGATCAAACAGATCTAAAATATAACATCAGCTATAAAATGCTGAATGAAGACAGAGTTTGTCAAACACATGTTGCTTCCAACATGTTATAAGCTCCTCTCCACGAGGCCTATGGCATCCTATCCAATATAAGGTCATAAATCTTCATGTATTTATAGTATTATGATATTTAATATATAATATTTATAATAATAAAAAAAGCTGAGATGTGTGAGATCACTATGGATGTATCAGAATCAGGACATTTGTTTCTCCGTCAGAGGAAATTCTCCCGTAACGCTGACATTTAGACTTCTACCTGCTGCAGGTCAACGTGCAGGTATTTGCTGCGTGACGCGTCGTTACCATAGACCGTATGAAAGATACAGATTCTATATACCGTCTATTCTAGAGTCTATTCTATATAGAGTTTTCTATATACAATCTATGGTCGTTACTGCGGGTTCGTCTCTAAACAGCGCTTCTTATTTTATCAGTTATATTACTGCAATGGCCGAAGTCAGAGTTAATTTTTAAACCAATATCAGGCGATACCATGCAGACAGGAACACAAATCTCTAAGCAGGATTTTCATCTCCATGGAAACAAGATTCGATCTTAATTTTTGCGATCGAATGATCATTTGATGCTTCCTGTTCGATTTGCCCACACTGAACTGGGAAAAAGGGCCTTTGTCTACTCCGCTCGGCCTACATGGAACTCTGCAGACAGACTGGAAATTGTTGCAACTTATTTCTTTGAACGGTTTTAAGTCCAGAATGAGAGATTTTGAGATGTCCTTCTTTAGTTGTAATTGCTTTAATTATTTGTTCTGTTTAAGTGGTAACATGTAAATTGCCTGTAACTGTTGCTGCCTCTTGGCCAGGACTCGCTGGAGAAAGAGGTTCTTGACCTCAATGAGACTTTCCTGGTGAAATAAAGCTTAAATAAATAAATAAAAAATTTAAATCGAAGCAGACTGACAGGAGAAACATTGTCAGAGGTTTTTTAGAGCTGGAATGAAAACAGTAAAAGTCAGACATGATGTGTGATTGTGGCAGCTAGCTGCAAGAGTTTCTGTCCCACCGTGACGTTCTCATGTTTTTCTTAGATTCATTTCAAACATCAAATCGAAAAATTGAAAATCAGGATTTTTTGCTTCACAATTTTAAAATAGAAATTTTTTTTTCTCAAATAAATAAAATTATTTCCACTACAATTTTTTGTCATTTTTATTGTTTTTGTTGATCTTTAAACTTGTCTTCTTGGGTATTACAGCAGCAGAATGATGATCTGGCTGCTGCGTTGTTTTTTCCTCATCGAAATTAAGAAAAATAACAAGCAAAAAAGTTTTATACATTTTCTTTAATCTACAAAAATCAGCAAAACCGAAGAATTGTGAGAATCGCAATTTAAATCAAATCGGCACCCAATAATCTGAATAGAATCGGGACGAAAGCATATCGTTACAGCCCTGGTATTTTTACATATAAAGATTTAATCCTAAAGAAAACCAAAGAATTATTTTTAGTTCCTTTAACTAGCTGTTGGACAGAGATAGATAAGCATCATCCAGCAGGATCGTGTATTTGTACTGACATACAAATCACAACAAGCTAAACATAATATTTATGTACGGTAAGAACAGGGGTCATGGCTCTGGAGCTTTCATCTTTAATTTGAGGAGATTATGGATTTTGTTTTGCTTGTTTTGTCCTGATGCATTTTGCTCAAAGTAAAGATGATCATCGATCTGTCCTGCAGCCTGGTATGTGTTCATTCCACTGGAAGTCATGATGAAGCTCACCTTCATCTTCTCCGTCTCCGCTTCCTTTGCCAGTTCATCCACCAGCTCGATCAGACCGCCGACAATCTTCTGAAACTGGCCAATCTCTGCAAAAAGCACACATGTAGACGTACTGATGTCTGGAGGAAGGAACACAGACACAGCTGAATGGACTTAAAGAGACGTTCTGCTTACTGTCCACAAACTCTTTACACTCCTCCTTCAGCTCTGATGTCTTCTGGCTGACATCCGGATCCAGAACACGCAGTTTGTTGAGCTCATCAAAATAAAAACCTGCCTCAGCTAATGGGTCTTTAGCCATGGCCGCAGGGCCTGTCACAAGTCACACAAAGAACGAGAAGGAAACATCAATAACCCAACAAATGTCCTCTCAAAGTTTCCACAAGGACACCCTGCATCTACATCTTCCACTGGTACCTTTTATTGGTCATAACTAGCCATGTAAACATTATAACTAGAGCTCATTGATCATAACTAGCCATGTAAACATTAGAACGAGAGCTTATTGATCATAACAAGCCATGTAAACATAATAACTAGAGCTTATTGATCATAACTAGCCATGTAAACATTATAACTAGAGCTTATTGATCATAACTAGCCATGTAAACATAATAACTAGAGCTTATTGATCATAACTAGCCATGTAAACATTAGAACGAGAGCTTATTGATCATAACTAGCCATGTAAACATTATAACTAGAGCTCATTGATCATAACTAGCCATGTAAACATTATAACTAGAGCTTATTGATCATAACTAGCCATGTAAACATAATAACTAGAGCTTATTGATCATAACTAGCCATGTAAACATTATAACTAGAGCTTATTGATCATAACAAGCCATGTAAACATAATAAGGAGAGCTTATTGATCATAATTAGCCATGTAAACATTATAACTAGCAGTGTAAACATAACTTGAGCTTATTAATTTTAACTAGCCATGTAAACATTATAACTAGAGCTTATTGATCATAACTAGCCATGTAAACATTATAACTAGAGCTTATTGATCATAACTAGCCATGTAAACATAATAACTAGAGCTTATTGATCATAACTAGCCATGTAAACATTATAACTAGAGCTCATTGATCATAACTAGCCATGTAAACATTCTAACTAGAGCTTATTGATCATAACTAGCCATGTAAACATAATAACTAGAGCTTATTGATCATAACTAGCCATGTAAACATTATAACTAGAGCTTATTGATCATAACAAGCCATGTAAACATAATAAGGAGAGCTTATTGATCATAATTAGCCATGTAAACATTATAACTAGCAGTGTAAACATAACTTGAGCTTATTAATTTTAACTAGCCATGTAAACATTATAACTAGAGCTTATTGATCATAACTAGCCATGTAAACATTATAACTAGAGCTTATTAATCATAACAAGCCATGAAAACATAGTAACTAGTTTATTGATCATATCTAGCCATGTAAACATTATAACTCGAGCTTATTAATATAACTAGCCATGTAAACATTATAACTCGAGCTTATCAATATAACTAGCCATGTAAACATTATAACTAGCAGTGTAAACATAATAACTAGAGCTGATTAATCATAACTAGCCATGTAAACATAACTAGCAGTGTAAACATAATAAGTAGCGTTGATTAATCATAACTAGCCATGTAAACATTATAACTAGCAGTGTAAACATAATAACTAGCGCTGATTAATCATAACTAGCCATGTAAACATTATAACTAGCAGTGTAAACATAATAACTAGCGCTGATTAATCATAACTAGCCATGTAAACATTATAACTAGCAGTGTAAACATTATAACTAGAGCTGTTTGCGCTGCAGCCGGTGTGTTCTTCCACCATCAGAGCCGGTAACTTTCCACACAACTTGTTCACCAGTGTTTCCCTGACTGTACATTATCTGCTTCACATAACAGAGCCAACTTAGCACAACTGGTATTAACTTTACACCTTAAACCGAGCCTGTTAAATGCCTGCTGTGATTAGTTATTTACGTCTGTGTTGTTATGCTATGTTGCTCTAATTGTTAGCCGTTGACTTAACTTAGCTAGTTAGCTGCTTTAAGCTAGCCTGCTCGTAAAACTACTCGGACAGAACACAATGTTCTTTTTATGGCATATTAAGCTCCTGGGGTTGTGTAGCTACATCAACCCGCAGCTGCCGTGCTGTGGGAAAGGAATGGGAAGATTTTTACCTGTTTGGACCGTAAAATCTCCGCGGACGCGCCGACTCCTGTGTGATGTGGCACGACAAGTAAACTAGCGGCTGAAGCTCCGCCCCTCCAGAAGCCCCGCCCCTCCCCGCTGCCAAGGCAACCAAACACAGCTGCTCGCGAGCCAGCGCGCGTGTCCCATTTTAACGTAATTTATGTATAATAAATAAAACATCGTTTAAGCTAATTTTGCTGCTTTTGTCTGGTTTATGGGATTAAGAAAATATGATACAATTACATTTAACAACATTTTATTCTTTTATATTCTATTATTAATCCCTGTAATTCTGTCTTGACGATTCCAATCCTTCTGGTTAAACTTGTGGTTAATTAAAATGTAAATTGTACGGATAAATAAAAAAGGAAAAAACAGAAGGAAACAGAAGTGTAGATACACTCGAGCAGTGGTTCTCAACTTTTTTGCAACACAGTACCCCCTTGTAAAATAATTTTGCAGCGAAGTACCACCCCCCCTCCCCCAACCACTGCATTTTTATTTTTTAAGTATTTTTAGTTAAGAAAAAAACATGAAATACAGCACTTTGTCATTTGTGTTTGTTTTATCAAACTTTTTTTCGTTGTCATGGCGACAGTGACTGACGGATATGATTTGGCTCATAACAGGTGGGATTCAATTCAAGTCGGAATGTGGGATTTTAGGAGGAATAAAATTATGTTAATCTAAATGTAAATTCAGTTTACGAATGTAAACTTACATTTATTGTAATATTTTACATTTTTATATAATATTATATTTAATTATTTTATTTAAGGATTTTTTAAAGAAAGTATAAAAGATGTTTCCAAAAAATTCCAAGTACCCCCTCGAATGCCGTGAAGTACCACCAGGGGTAGACGTACCCCCATTTGAGAAACAGTGCACTAAAGCAGTGTTTTTCAACCACTGTGCCGTGGCACACTGGTGTGCCGTGGGAGATCATCAGGTGTACCATGAGAAATTATCCAATTTCACCTATTTGGTCTGAAAAACAGCTCTGTGTTCATTAAACAGGCCCCGGCCCAGGTTAAAGATAATAAAATTCCTTTTTCTTGTGTTTATCTGATTTATTTCAAGACACTTTGACTAGATGGATTTTATATTAATAATATAGACTTTAGGAAATTGTTTGTGGTGTGCCTTGTGATTTTTTTCAGCGGAAAAAAGTGTACCTTAGCTCAAAAAAGGTTGAGAAAACAGTGCACTAGAGGAGTACTAACGGTTAACTGCGTGCAGTAACCCTCTCTGACCAGGAGATGGCGCTTGCGCAGTCCATTAACTCGCTTGTAATGCTTAATGCTGTTGTTAGAGGGCAGTGTTGCGTTTCCAATCACCCACACAGTGTAAACTCACCAGAAGAAGAAAGAGTTCAACTTTTCATCATACTTTATTTACGGTATAAATTTTAGTAAATATCTGCGGCTTTTTCTCTTTACCTTAAAGACAACGAGACAACACAAAGAAAGCGGTAAGTAGCCGTGAAAATAGTAGGAAAAAGAGCTGCAATCGTGGAGGATGTGGCGACAGCGTCACGGATTCCAGGAGAATCTGTTTAGTCACAAGATTTGATCAGTTTTACACATTTATCAATAGTTCATGTCAATTGTTGGTTTGTGTTGGGAAAACATCACGATTCCTCGCATTTGGGTTTATTTATCAATTTAAAAGCTTTTTAAGTTTGTTTTTATTGAGTTAAAGTTTCAACATTAGCTAAGGTTAGCCGAGTAAACTAGCACCGGAAGTTGTTTAAAAGGAGTTTCCTTCAGATAAAACACATGTTAGGGTTAAATGTTTGGTATATCTATAGATCTGGGGATAGATCAGACAGTAAATCTGGTTGGAAATACCAACAGTTAACTGTTTATTTACTGATCCGCGTCTTTTGTTGCTTATTTGCCAGAAAAGCTGATTAATGAACTCTTTACATTACCAATGAATTAATAAATAATAATCATAATAATAATAATAAATTCATAATTAAGTCTTGACATTACTTTAACTTGTGTGTTTATTTGATGTGTTCACTTCCATTTATGGTTTATTTGTGGAAACTGAAGTTAAAATCAGATAATAGTTAAAAACCAAACAGATGACCTGACTGGGTTGTCACATGTCATCCTAGCTGGTAAAGTTAGAAGCTGAATCTCTGATTAAATAATCAAACATCTGTAAAACTTGTAGACTTTTCCTTTAACATGAATGTGTTGCTCTTTCTGTCCCTTCAGTTTCTGGCCGGTCTCTTTTTATTGCATGGGAAGGGTCACAACGAGAAAGCCAACAGCATGGTGGGTGTCTCGCTTTACAGACTTTCACACAGACTTTCTGTGTTAATCATGGAAAATGTCTGGACTCCATGTATTCCAGGAATGATCTGGAGCAGCAGGAGGTTGTGGCGACCTCATCAGTAGCTGTCACCACGGCGGGGGACCTTCGGACCACCGTCTGTAGGGTGGTCATCTACCTCCAAAGGGACATGTCTGGGGAAAGCTTTCTTCCCCACCACCACAGCCAGTCTGAGCCCACCTCTTCAGCCCCTCCTCTGGCTTGTCCCAGGACCAAGACCTGCAGTTATCGAGGAGCGGTGGGTCTGGGCAACAAGTATGTCCGGCTCAACGTTGGAGGGATGCTGTTCTACACCACGCTACAAGTGCTAACCAGGCAAAACTCCATGCTGAAAGCCATGTTCAGTGGAAGGAAAGAAGTCTTCACAGACAAGGAAGGTTGGCATCATTTAGCTGGTCGAGTTATCATATTTTACTTAACAAATCTATCAAGGATCATTTTGAAATACTAACACAGCAACCTCAAACAGTTGCTTCACACTGCTGGCTCCCCTGAGCTGCCTTGTCCCCACCTCCTGTCATGGTTACTTTCTTTTGTTTCTATTTAGGATGGATCCTGATCGACCGTAGCGGGAAACACTTCGGCTGCATCCTGTGCTACCTGCGCGACGGCACGGTCATCTTACCCAAAGGTCGCCAGGCTGTTCAGGAGGTGCTGGCCGAGGCACAGTACTACCTCATCCAAGGCCTCGTGGAACTCTGTCAAACCAGCCTGCAGGTCAGTTTCAACTGGTCCAGAAAGCAGATCAGAACAGAAAGCTTTATTTAAACACTGATGCAGAACAGCCCGAGTCGCAATGTGGTGAAAAGTCCTGAAGCAGCAGACATCAGCAAACCCTTTCTTTCTGTAGGCTTCGGTGTCAAACTCCAGCCCAGGAGGGCCGGCATCTGACAGGCTTTTGTTGTTTCCCTCCCACCAACACAGCTGATTCAAATCAAACGGATCCAGCAGCTTCTTGTTCACCTATTTTTTAATTTGGGTCAGGAGGGTCGGAGCATGGAGACAACAAAAACCTGCGGGATGCCGGCCCTCCTGGACTGGAGTTTGACACCTAAGCCTTGGTGGCTTCATGACCAGCTGGTTGGTTTGGCCTCGTTCAGCCCGGAAAGCTCTTTTCTCTTCCAGATTTTATCTTTTAGGGCTGTTGTCTTCATATTGGTTTCAGTTGTTATGAAACGAGTTGTCCAACATTATTTTTCTAAAAATCGTAAATCTGACGAGGAACGACTGATGGAAATCAGCCGGTGGCTAAAATCTGTCATGTTTACTCATCAGTCCTCATTAATGTGTATATTCTCTGTTTTAATGAATAAAAATCAATCAAATAAATTTAAGGATGTGTTTACTGAAGTTAAGACCCAATAATAATAATAATAATAAAAGAGATTATTTATGTTGTTTTATTATGATATTCAGATATTTTGTGAAAACTTTGAACTTGTGGTTAACAGGACAACAAAGAGCAACCCCTGTGTGTTATACCTGTGATCACCTCCCCTAAAGAGGAGGAGCGGCTCATCCAGACCTCCTCCAAGGTAAGGGACACATCAGACCACCTCAGCGAGTAACAAGCCATCTCGTAGGATTCAGAGTAAATGAGTTTAATCTTGACTTTATTTTCAGCCTGTGGTGAAGCTGGTGTACAACAGAAGCAACAACAAATACTCTTACACCAGGTGAGAAATCCTCCACACGCTCGCTGCTCGTCTCGCCGCAAACGGCACATTTACATCCTGCTCAGAACAAAGAAGACGTGTTACTGCGTCAGTCGGACCTAAACCTAAAGTGTGTGTAGTAAAGAAAGCTCCAGACCAGCTGGTCCTCAGAGGCCGCTGGCCTGCAGCTTCTGGATGATTAATAGTTAAACATGATGGACAACAAGCTGTCGAGGAGAGTCCTTTCATTTGAATCTGTGCTTTGGAAGAGGGACACAACTAAACCCAGCAGGCCCTGGACGCTCCGCTCCAGACTCCACCTTTAACTGGTTTTGGTCTCCGCAGCAACTCGGACGACAACCTGTTGAAGAACATCGAGCTGTTTGACAGGTTGTCTCTCAGCTTCAACGGCCGCGTCCTCTTCATGAAGGACGTGATCGGAGACGAGATATGCTGCTGGTCCTTTTACGGACAGGGACGCAAGCTGGCCGAGGTGTGCTGCACCTCCATCGTCTACGCCACAGAGAAGAAGCAGACCAAGGTAAGCTGCGCCCCCCCCAAACAACCGTTTGTTTCTTCACTGCAGAAGAAAGACGAGACAGATTTCATTTCTAAAGTATCAACTTGTCAGACTTCATAAGCAGACCGTCCCAAACACGGGTACACGTTAACACTCAGGATTCGGGAAAGGAAGATAACGACTGAGTCTGTTACCATGGAAACTGAAGCTAAGCTGCACACTGGCAGGTTTTCTAGGAGAAAGCCTGACTTTCTGCCCGTCTCCTCCCACCTGAAGCTGCCTAAACACAGACCGTGTGCTCCTGCCAGGCCAGACGTGGCATAGAGAAGTTCTTACAGAGGATTTTCAGACCTGGAGGAGATGATCCATCATTTCCTTATCTGATAGAACGGATCCGTTTCACAGGCAAGATTTGGACTCTAGGTGTCAACAACACACTCCAAACTGTTCAGACACTTCTGCATTTGGACTAGAGTGAATGTTGGAGGTTGTTTACTTCCGTAGACACACGTTGAGCATCCGTTACTCTGTTTCTGAGCACAGGACTGAAAGTTAATCAGATATCTAGAGTCATGTGACCTGAACTCCTGATGTAGCAAACAAGCACTAACAGGCTGAAATGAATCAGATGATGTCTCAAATTAAACGAGGCTGTTTGATACGCAGAACACATCTGAGCATCGCCATCGAGGACAAATGGGGAGTACATGTGGGCTGATTCGCTGTTTAATAGATTCATCTCTATGCAACACGCGTTGATTCAGTTAAGATTTGTAAATGTTAAATTATTATTTTCTCTATATTATTTTCTCTGACCGTTAGATATTAGAAACACGTGGCAGCAACATAACATAACATTACTCGTACCACCCAGACACTTTAAGGAGACAGATGGACCATCAGCCCGTCCCATTAAAGTGTCAAAGCGGCAAGCAGAAAACCACACAGCTAGCAGGAAGCTAACAGGAAGCCTAGCAGGAAGCTAACAGGAAGCCTAGCAGGAAGCTAACAGGAAGCCTAGCAGGAAGCTAACAGGAAGCCTAGCAGTAAGCTAACAGGAAGCCTAGCAGTAAGCTAACAGGAAGCCTAGCAGTAAGCTAACAGGAAGCCTAGCAGAAAGCTAGCAGCCTAGCAGAAAGCTACCAGGAAGCTAGCAGCCTAGCAGAAAGCTAGCAGGAAGTCTCGCAAGAAGCTAACAGGAAGCCTTGCAGCAAGCTAACAGGAAGCCTTGCAGCAAGCTAACAGGAAGCCTTGCAGCAAGCTAACAGGAAGCCTTGTAGGAAGCTAACAGGAAGCCTAGCAGGAAGCCTAGCAACCTAGCAGAAAGCTAGCAGGAAGCCTCGCAAGAAGCCTAGCAGGGAACTAACAGAAAGTCTAGCAGGGAGCTAACAGGAAGCTAACAGGAAGCCTAGCAGGAAGCTAACAGGGAGCTAGCAGCTAGCCGAGCAGCTACTGATCCTGAGGTTTCCTCATCGGGTCTGAAAGCAGCATTCGGGAACATTCTGGTTTTGTTCAGTTATTTGAGTCAGCAAACTTTATAAATCTAAGTAAAACCACATCTTCCAGTTGTAAGTCAGAACTCAGTGGACTCCACCTTCCACATGGGGCAGCAGTTTTCCCATGATGCATCAGGGCCGGCGTTCCCTGCAGTATGAGACGCTGTGCTGCAGCTGGATGGAGGAGCTGTTTGCAGACTGTCCTTCCTTCTGGCCTTGTGGCAGGAAGAGACGATGGTTTTCTTCATCCTCTGCTTCCAGTTTTTCCATTTCACATGTTCAGATCTCCTAAAACCAGCTGAGGATTCGCCAAACAGGACATTTTCAGCACGTCTGAAGCGTTCACCACGCTGTGTGATGTGTTCTGCTGCAGACCAGTCAGTGGCCTGATGACGGATCAAATGTCTCCTGTTTCAGGTGGAGTTCCCGGAAGCCCGGATCTACGAGGAGACCCTCAACACGCTGCTCTACGAGACCATGCCGCTGCCCGACAACTCCCTGCTGGAGGCCACGCGCCGGAGCTACAACAACTGTGGTTCTCTCAGTGAGGAAGAGGAGGTGCCCGGAGGAACTGAGCTGCGCGAGCGCGTCCGTCGCATTCACGTGAAGCGGTACAGCACGTACGACGACCGGCCGCTGGGACACTGAGACTGAAACCAGGAAACACGCCGGACGCTCTTCTGCCTTGTTCCACCATGACATCCTCATGTTTTTACCACCTTCCTCTCTTTGCTGCCGTCTACGCAGCTCCGTGTCGCGGCCTCGTACTCCATTGGATCACATGACTCAGAGGGTCCAGAACAGCTGCGCTGCGAAAAAACCAACTGTGACTTTTATTCAATTCTAATTAATACTGAAGGAGAAAATCACTGATATGCACTGTCAATAAAATCCTGTTAGAACAACTTCCTCACTTCCTCCTGCAGCCGGAACGACTTCCTCAGTTCCTCTTAGTCTATTCTATTCTATTCTACAGTCATTTAGCAACGATTTGATCCAAAGCGACTTACATATGAGTGAGAACAACACAAGCACAAAATCAAACAGTAGAGGACATGGTAGGAAGGTGCTGGTGGACTGTCCAGTTGGACGCAGGTCCTTACATGAAGTGCTACAGGTGTTTACTGCCTTCCCGCCCCATAATATCACCTATGTGATAATACAAAGAATTAATACCATAAAGTTTGTTACAAAGAACTGGGCTAAGTTCTCCAACTTTCCAACAAATACAGCTAAACTAAGTGTAGAAGTTCTCCTTGAAGAGCTGAGTCTTCAGCTTGCTCTTAAAAGTAGACAGGGACTCTGCAGAGCGGACAGAGTTTGGGAGATCATTCCACCATCGTGGAACAACAGAGGAAAAGAGTCTGGCTGGTGATTTAGTCCCACGTTGTGGTGGTAACACGAGGCGGCTTTCACTGGTGGAACGTAGCTGTGGAGAGGGAGTGTAGGTCTGGATTAGGGAGTGAAGGTAGACGGGAGCCGTTTGAGTTATTGTTTTGTAAACCAGAAGCGAAGCTTTGAATTTGATGCGTGCTGCGACCAGAAGCCAGTGAAGAGCAATTAGCAGCGGAGTGACATGAGCCCGTTTGGGTTGGTTGAAAACCAGATGCGCTGCGGCATTCTGGATCATCTGCAGAGGTTTAATAGAGCATGCAGGCAGACCTGCCAGTAGGGAACTGCAGTAATCGATGCGTGAGATGACCAGAGCCTGAACCAAAAGCTGAGTTGTGTGTTCTGTCAGGTACGGTCTCATTCTCTTGATGTTGCAGAGAGCATATCTGCAGGTACGGGCAACCGAGGCAACGTGGTCCTTAAAGGTCAGCTGGTCATCCACCATGACACCCAGATTCCGGGCAGCAGGCGTAGGAACAAGTGTGACAGAGTCAAGCTTTACACTTAATTGCGGATGTAAGGAAGGATTGGCTGGACAGACAATGAGCTCTGTCTTGGACAGATTGAGCTGAAGGTGGCGATCCTTCATCCATGCAGAGATATGAGCAAGTCAAGCTGATATTCTCATTGAGACGGTTGTGTCATCCGGAGGAAAGGAGAGGAAAAGCTGAGTGTCATCAGCGTAACAGTGACAGGAGAAGCCGTGAGAACTTATGACTGCACCGAGTGAGGAGGTGTATCGTGAGAAGAGAAGAGGGCTGAGCACCGAGCCTTGAGGCACCCCTGTTTTCAACTCTTGTGAGCTGGACACTTCTCCTTGTCAGGATACCCTGAAGGATCTTCCTGAGAGGTAGGACGAGAACCAGGAGAGGACAGATCCAGAGATGCGGAGCTCAGAGAGTGTGGAGGGGAGAATCTGATGGTTCACTGTGTCAAAAGCAGCAGACAGGTCCAGCAGGATCAGGACTGAGGATTGACCAGTGGATTTGGCAGGTCAGAGGGAATCGGTAACAGACAGGAGTGGCCTTGCCTGAAGCCAGACTGATATGGATCAAAAAGGTTTTCATCATGGAGGAACTGCAAGATTTGGCTGAAGACTGCACGCTGTAGTAGTTTAGATAACCGGAGCCGGAACTTCTTCCTCATTTCCTCCTGCAGGGGAAGTGAGGAAGTCACCTCTGCACTACGGTGTCCCGCAGGGGTCAATGCTAGTGCCTGTTCTTTTGGCTGTGTCCCCTCCATCTCCCGGGTTTCAATTTGAAAAAGCACGACGACTGGTTTCACCGTTTTCACCACCTTGACGTTTTCTCTTGTCTGTAAAGTTTCTGTTTTGCAACCAAATAACCATGAACGCTGGGATTAAACCAGAAGCTGCTTTGACAAAGTCTTACTTTACTTATGGAACCTGTTGATTGATCCAGACTTTGGTCACATCGGGAACAGAAGGAGATTGGTTTTTTTTGGCACTTTACAGGGTGTGAATTTAGTCCTTTTATGATGAAGGCATAGAAAACACTGAACTTGTTGAGTCAGACAGGGCCGTTTCTAGCTTTGTGGGGGTCCCTAGGCAATATGCTGTTTGGGGGCCTCTAGTTTGTCAAACTATGATGAAGAGATTCCTAACTCTTTAGATCAGGGGTGTCACACTCCAGTCCTTAAGGGCTGGCATCTGGCAGGTTTTTGTTGTTTCCTTCTACCAACACAGCTGATTCAAATCAAATGGATCCAGCAGATTCTTGTCAACCTATTTAGGAATTTCCGTCAGTTCATGGAGACAACAGAAACCTGCAGGATACCGACCCTCAAGGACTGGAGTTTGACACCAATGCCTTAGATCGTCTACTGGGATACCACCATCTATTACACTTCTTAAGCTAAACAAATAAAGGTCTTTAAGTTGAGTCACTCCGCAAACTAAACTGTTAAAAAAAGCACTATAAAACAAAAAAGAATTATCTATATTATGTCAATAAATAGAATTTATTAAGTATTTATTTAAAAGATTGTTTACTTTAAATAAGAAAATCTAACACACCAACACTTAAGGTAATGCTAAATTACCTTGGGCTTACACTTATCAGCATAAAACCTAATAACACATTATTACAGTGTATCATCTTCAAAATATCTGCTTCCTGCGTTTTTTTTTTATTTGCAAAGTTATCAATGATGTCTTCGTATGATAGCTGTTCATTTATTTGTAAGACATCTTCAAGACAAGTGGCTCTACCACCTGAACCAATTAGCAATGACCTCATAATGCAAAAACAGAAAAAAAAAAGTGCTCACTATTGCAGTTTGTTTTATTTAAGCCAATGTTTATTTTTAAGCCTGCAAGGGGAGTTAAAACACACAAAATAGCTACAGATAAACATTTTAGTTCTCCTTAGAAGGGGCTAAAGAGGCAGTGTTGAGGCACCCTGGTAGCATGGGGGCCCTAGGCATTTGCCTTGTCCGCCTATAGCAAGAAACGACTCTGAGTCAGAGCAGGACTGTTGGGCCCTGTGCAGAAATGAACCCAGTTTCTGCACAAGGCTCAACAAAAAAATAAAAGAAAAAAAACAAGTAAATGAACAAGAATAATTAAAATAAAAATAAATAATCTCTCTCTCTCTCTCTATATATATATATATAAATGTGTAAATATATGTAAAGTCAGGCTGCAGTAGCGCGAGCTGCCCACATGGGGGCGCAGCAGCAGCGCCATCACGCCTCCTGCTGCTGTGACGTCACTCTGCAGCAGGCCAGCTTGGCATCAGCGCGCGCCGTGGTCAGCGTGTCATCCACTATTTTTAGAAATTTCCTCCATCAGCTGCAGACTTCATGTGGGAAGAAAAGCTGCAGGAATCAGCTGCTTCTGCGCGAGGAAGGAAATAATCTGCTGTTTAAAACAGAAAAACAATGGATGAACCTGGATTTCCCCCAACACACACACACACACACACACACACACACACACACACACACACACACACCTCCTGTTGAGGAGCAGAAGAAGAAGATGCTAAAAATAGCTGCAGGTTCAACAGGTGGGTGCGTTTGATGCTGAGAGGCTGTGGGCCGCAGGTTGGGCGGGGCTGGATGCTGTGACACCCACCCCCCTCCATTGATCAGTATAGTGAGGAAGGCGGATCCTCTGACGTCACCGCCGAGCAGCTCGGTGCGTCACAGTCCAGCTGAGGCAGGGAGGAAGGAGACGGGAATAAGAAGCAGAGAGGTTCTGGTTCTGGACAGGTTCAGGTTCTGGTTCTGGAGACGGGCTGCCGGACCTGTTGTGGAGCACAGCGCGCGGACACGCGGACATGGAGGAAGAGCAGAAGGAGAAATTACTGTGGAACGTCAAGCGGGAGGTAGGACTGCTGTGTGACGGCCTCTCCAGCTCCACGCGCACGTCTCAGTCCTGCCGCAGGTGTTGCGCGCACTCCCTGCGCGCGTCTCGCTTGTTTACTCACATCCTGCTTTGTTGACTTGTTCACTGGTCTGCTCTCACAACGCCAGTTTGAGTTGGGAAGGCAGGTGAGGAAGAGGCGGAGACCGAACCTCCTCTTCATCATGTGTGTGTGTGTGTGTGTGTGTGTGTGTGTGTGTGTGTGTGTGTGTGTGTGTGTGTGTGCGTGCGCTGACAAACCACCTGATTGGTTCAGGAGGAAGAAAATCTTCAGTCTGGATCAAAATGGATCCTTTAATGAGCGGCAGTGTGCAGACAGGGAGGAGGAAGTTTAGAGCTCGGGTCTGCTTCCAGCAGAGACAGGAGCTGAGGATGATGATGATGATGATGATGATGATGATGAATAAACCACCAGTCCTCCCAGTGCTTCTGCTGCGTGTTGAACTGGACAGGTTTCCCTGCTGCAGACACAAACATGGATGATGAGCGTGGCGAGGTGTGGCTCCTGACTGCCTCCCTCTCTCTGGAAGTTCACTTCCCAACTGGAGGAAGAAAAGGTCAGGCTAAAAATATCAGGCAGAAACCTGCTTACTGGTCAAACTGGGAGAGAAGTGTCATGTGGATGCTGGGAGACTGTTTTAGAAGTTAGTTTTACTTCTCCCTGCCAGTAAAACCAGTTCTTTTTGTGGGGGGGACAACAGGCAGCTTCCTGCTGAGGGATGGGGGGTTTCAACCTCACAGCGCTGAGCAGGCGGGGTCTCCCAAGCCCTGCAGGATGCAGCTTTTCATGCGAGCATGCAGGCGGACTCTGTGGTCAGATGTTCTGTTTGTGGAGAGGAGCAGCAATCCTGAGCGCATTCAGAATAACGTGCAGGTTTTCTCCACACAGTGTGCACGAGTTCCTCCAGATGACAAATGATGCTCGGCGACAAGCAGCAAATTGGCATCGATCCGAGTCATGACTGAGTTCTTACAGCCGTCCAATCAGATTTGTTCATTTTTAATGACATGGTTAGTTTTAAAATGTTCAATTTGACAAATTTTAGGTTAAAGGTGGAGTATGTAAGATTTTCAATATTTTCAAAATAAATTAACTAATAAAATAACTACAATCATAATTAGAAAGTTTTTTGAACATTTAGGTTCCAGTCTGTCCATATTTGATGTTTTATTAAATTACAAGTTTCATTAATGACAAATGACAAAAAGCACTTTTTTTTTTACTGGTAGGCAAACATTTAAGAAGGGTCTTTGTCATTAATTTAATAACGCATCAAATATGGACAGACTGGAACCTACATGTTTAAAAAAAAAAAACTAATTATGATTGTTATTTTATTAGTTATAAGTTATTTTATTAATTTATTTTGAAAATATTGAAAATCTTACATACTCCACCTTTAAGAAATCCGTTTGCATAATAAAACCACACTTTCAGAAGAGTTGGGACTGTAGGTAAAACCAGAATCCCATCAGGTCTTCCCAGTAGAAGATAAACATCATGTCAGACGATGAAACTGAGACGTTTTATCATCTGATGGAAAACATGAATCTGATGCAGAAACACTTCTGTTCCAGGATGATGTTTAGCATCGTTAGCGTCTTCTCTTCTTCTAACATCTGGAAACATCTGGAAGAGAGGAGACCAGTTGCTGGAATGTTGTTCCTTACTGGTCTGATGCAGGATCTCTGCTTCCATGATGCTCCAGATGTTTTGTACTGGTGAGACTGCAGCAGACCAGTTCTCCTGTTCCACCATCAGGATGTGGTCCAGCATGGTGGAACCTGCAAGGTCTTCCCTGAAAGAGACGTTGTCTGGATGGGAGCAGATGTTTCAGCATTGATGGAGCTTCCCAGATGTGGAAGCTGCCCACGCCATCGGCACTAATGCAACCCCATCCCATCAGAGATGCAGGCTGATAACAAGCTGGATGCTCCCTCTCCTCTTTAGTCTGCAGGACACGCCGTCCATGCTGTCCACAAACTATTCCACATCTTCATCCAGGTTTCCACTCAGAACATTTTAAATGAGCTTTGGTCCAGAGAAGACGGCGTGTTTCTGGATCCTCTTCACATATGATGGAGCTTTAACCTGCATGTGTGGATTTCAGCCTGAACTGGGTTCACACTGGTTTCTGGAAGCTTCCTGAGTCCATGCACTGGTTTCCAGTAGAGAATCATGTCTGGTTCTCCTTGTCCCAGCATACAGAGATTCCTCCTGATTCTCTGAATATGTAAATAATATTCTACACTGTAGACGGTGTATCTTCAGAGTTTGAGGAACATTTCTATGAAATTCTTTTACAGTTTTTAGTTCCAGTTTATCTCAGATGGATTCATCTTTAATGCTGAAGTGACTGTAAGACTTCAAATAAAATTCTCAGCTCTCCGGACGACTTCCGATGACAGCGATCTTCAGGGAAATGAGAAACATTTTAACGTGTTCTGATTGTTCACATGTAAAGACAACCGCTCTGTGTGTCAGCAGCTTGTTTTCCAGCTGTTTGCCTAAAATCCAACACTTCACCCTGTTTGTTCACATAACAGATAGTTATTGTAACCAGAAGAAGGAAGTCAGTGCTCTGATTCGCCTGCGGTTCATCCCTGCCATTCCAGTCGAAACCTGGTGACATTTTAAAGCCCTGCGAGCTGGGCTGTGGGACGCAGGTCTGGAAGGGAGCTGAGAACTCGCTGTCTCTTTAAGCAGCGCTCTCTGCTTCAGCATTGCCTGGCAACTGAAAGCTTTAGCAGCTCCCCAAGAAGTTAAAGGACATCAACTGATTAATATGACGGCAGCGAGGCCGTCCTGTCAGGTGGAGAAGGAACCTTTCTGAGTTCACCTGAACGCTGCTCGTTTCTCCTTCAGGTTGATTCTGTTCAGACGAAGTTTCCAGGAGCAGCTCACGCATTCGCTTCAAGAAACATTAAAAGAATTTCCAAAAATGTTCAGATCTTGCTGCAGGCGGAGAAATCCTGACAGGAGGAGACTAATAAAAACCTACATGTGATTTTTTTATCTGTTGGAAATGTGCTCATTGCATTTAAACATCTTCTGTTCTGGTTGCATCTTCTTATTTTGTTCTACTCCCAGAACCTCCGACGTTTTGACGTTAATGCAGAAGAATCGAGCTGTCAGTCACTCTGAGGCCGTTTTTCCCTGAACGATGGAAGTAGAACATAGACATGAGATGATGGGAGTGTTTCTGATTCCTATTGGTTGGCTGAACATCATGATGGTTTCATTCAGAATCACCTTCACTGTCTGAACTTTGTTCCTGGGACGCAGGAGCGTTGCTCGGTGTAGACCTCTACGGGGGAACGGGACCATGGACTTCAGGTCTCTTTCATCCCCTGATCTCATGAACAGATTCTACAGAGTCTGTCAGAAGAAAGGAGAACAAAGCGACACGGTGCAGGAGATCGTAGGAGGTGCTGCAGATTTGTGTGGGGAATATTCTACAGTTTACCGTTTGGTCCTGATGCGTTCATGGACCAGACTGCAGGATGTTGGTCCTGATGCGTTCATGGACCAGACTGCAGGATGTTGTCCTGATGCGTTCATGGACCAGACTGCAGGATGTTGGTCCTGATGCGTTCATGGACCAGACTGCAGGATGTTGTCCTGATGCGTTCATGGACCAGACTGCAGGATGTTGGTCCTGATGCGTTCATGGACCAGACTGCAGGATGTTGTCCTGATGCGTTCATGGACCAGACTGCAGGATGTTGTCCTGATGCGTTCATGGACCAGACTGCAGGATGTTGGTCCTGATGTGTTCATGGACCAGACTGCAGGATGTTGGTCCTGATGCGTTCATGGACCAGACTGCAGGATGTTGGTCCTGATGGGTTCATGGACCAGACTGCAGGATGTTGTCCTGATGGGTTCATGGACCAGACTGCAGGATGTTGGTCCTGATGCGTTCATGGACCAGACTGCAGGATGTTGGTCCTGATGCGTTCATGGACCAGACTGCAGGATGTTGGTCCTGATGGGTTCATGGACCAGACTGCAGGATGTTGTCCTGATGCGTTCATGGACCAGACTGCAGGATGTTGGTCCTGATGCGTTCATGGACCAGACTGCAGGATGTTGTCCTGATGCGTTCATGGACCAGACTGCAGGATGTTGTCCTGATGCGTTCATGGACCAGACTGCAGGATGTTGTCCTGATGCGTTCATGGACCAGACTGCAGGATGTTGTCTTGATGCGTTCATGGACCAGACTGCAGGATGTTGGTCCTGATGCGTTCATGGACCAGACTGCAGGATGTTGGTCCTGATGCGTTCATGGACCAGACTGCAGGATGTTGGTCCTGATGCGTTCATGGACCAGACTCCAGGATGTTGTCCTGATGCGTTCATGGACCAGACTGCAGGATGTTGTCCTGATGCGTTCATGGACCAGACTGCAGGATGTTGGTCCTGATGCGTTCATGGACCAGACTGCAGGATGTTGTCCTGATGCGTTCATGGACCAGACTGCAGGATGTTGGTCCTGATGCGTTCATGGACCAGACTGCAGGATGTTGTCCTGATGCGTTCATGGACCAGACTGCAGGATGTTGTCCTGATGCGTTCATGGACCAGACTGCAGGATGTTGTCCTGATGCGTTCATGGACCAGACTGCAGGATGTTGTCCTGATGCGTCCATGGACCAGACTGCAGGATGTTGTCCTGATGCGTTCATGGACCAGACTGCAGGATGTTGGTCCTGATGCGTTCATGGACCAGACTGCAGGATGTTGGTCCTGATGGGTTCATGGACCAGACTGCAGGATGTTGTCCTGATGCGTTCATGGACCAGACTGCAGGATGTTGGTCCTGATGCGTTCATGGACCAGACTGCAGGATGTTGGTCCTGATGCGTTCATGGACCAGACTGTAGGATGTTGGTCCTGATGCGTTCATGGACCAGACTGCAGGATGTTGGTCCTGATGCGTTCATGGACCAGACTGCAGGATGTTGGTCCTGATGCGTTCATGGACCAGACTGCAGGATGTTGGTCCTGATGCGTTCATGGACCAGACTGCAGGATGTTGGTCCTGATGCGTTCATGGACCAGACTGCAGGATGTTGGTCCTGATGCGTTCATGGACCAGACTGCAGGATGTTGTCCTGATGCGTTCATGGACCAGACTGCAGGATGTTGGTCCTGATGCGTCCATGGACCAGACTGCAGGATGTTGGTCCTGATGCGTTCATGGACCAGACTGCAGGATGTTGGTCCTGATGCGTTCATGGACCAGACTGCAGGATGTTGTCCTGATGCGTTCATGGACCAGACTGCAGGATGTTGGTCCTGATGCGTTCATGGACCAGACTGCAGGACTGGTACCTGCTCTGGTTTTTTTTTCCCAGTCTCTGGTATTGTCCCTGGTCTGGTTTTTGGTCTAGTCTCTGGCCTAGTACCAGTCTGGTCTCTGATCTGGTCTCTGGTCTGGACTAGATGACTTGAGTCTCTGTTGGTTTGCCTGCTCTGAACGTGTTTTCTGTCAACCATCAGTAGGATTTTAAATCCATCCGTTCCGTCCTCGTCCAGTATTTTGTCTGAACCTGAACCAAACATTGCTTTAGTGGTGACGGTGTGTGTTTATGAAGGCAGACAGACTGGGAGCTAAAATAGAATAAACATAAATGAAAAATAAAATGCAGCACAATGTGTTTTTTGTTCATAATAATTTATATATTATTTATATTCGTTTCATTAAAAATATAATGAACTGCTGAACTTCACGTCTAAAGTAGTGGGAGCGCCCCCCTCCCCCTCCACTGGAAGCTGAAACATGTCAACTCACTGCAGACGTGTCAGAACCAACATATGTGGTACTTTATCAGAGTAAATTCACCTGGAATACAGGAGAACACAGTATGTTTTTACTTTCAATAAAAACCAGAAGATAACAGCTCAGTTTATCTTGGGGTGAGCAAAGTAATCCCATGGGGGGAGGAGTAAAGTAATATCTAACATAAAGAGAACGTTTGCAGTGTTACAGATGTTTCCAGCCCAGTTGGAATCTCCCAGTGGGCTGTTTGGCCGCCTGCAGGTACCAGACTGGTGAAAAGGGTTTCTGGTGATTGGCAGCTGATACTCCTCCTACAGGGAAATCCAGTCATTTATTTTACTTGATTCCGTCTCTGAAGTAACGTCTTGATGTAATGGCCGCCATCTAAACGACATAATTACACTGATGCATCATCACCGCCTCAATCTGGCTGCTTCATGTTGCAGGTCACCGTAAATCCTCCAGACATGCAGAAAAATGTGTGTTTTAAGAGAAAAAACAGAAAAATAAACTAGTTCAAACCGGGATGTTGAAAGTCATAAATAAATCGCCACTTAAAACAACCGAACCAGTGAATTAAGCGTAAAACAGCTCTGAATTCTGGGTAAATGCTAAAGTTAAAGTCTCCATTGCATTTTTCTTTACTCTGTAAAAATCAGCTTTTAGCAGTGAATTTGGATTCTTTGCTTTGTTGCAGCCATATTTCTGCTGCGCCTGCAGATATTTTCCATTGAAGCATTTCACAGGAGCTCGGTAAATCTTTCCCAGCGCTCCCCGTGGCTTCGGAAGCTGCTGCCACTGGCTGCTCTGGTGTCTCGTGTAATTGCTTCTTCCCACTCTGAGATGTGCTGGTTGCAGATTGCAGGCAGTAACAGTAAATATTTCCTTCTCTGTGAGAACACGTTTCCTCCTGCAACTGTGTTGGTGTGGCGGCCAGCTCTCCAAACTTTCATTTACTCCCAGGCTAATTGTTAGTTCGCTGTTTGTCTTGTTGATGGAAGATGCGGACAGATCGATTTGACGCAGGACGTGGCACAGTTCAGGTCAACAGGGATGTCAAGGCTGTAGTCTCTCTGAGTGTGTGAAGGCTGAAGTGTGTGAAAAGAGACGGATTCCACAAAATTGTCCGTGAGTCTGCTGTTGCCACGGCGCCACATCCTGCTCGGCCAGGGACCCACCCCCTCCACATCTCAGTTAACTATTATTTGGCTCCACATCAGTTGCAACAAAAAGCTGCCTGGAGTCTGTCTTAAAAAAATGATCTCTTATAATCCCATTTCACATACAGCTAGTGTCTAATATTACCACCTTCTTCTTGTTCCTCTTCTTCTTCTTCTTGTTCTTCTACTACTTCTACTTCTTCTTGTTGTTAATAATAATAATGATGATAATAAGTAGGGACGCACTGATCCACTTTTTGGCAGTTTCAATCCGATACCAAGATCTGAAACTTGAATATCTGCCAATATCAAACCTGTTTATGTGAACATTATTGTGACTATGGTTATTAATGCTGTTATAACTGTGTAAGATTTCATCAGGTTGTAATAAATGACCCATCCTTTCTGAAGTTACCTCACCAATACAGATATAATAACATTACAGATCTAACAATTTCAACAAGTTTTATTCTGATTTGACACATTTTACCTAAATCCAACTATAAATGTGTGGTTTTGAAACAAAGATCTGGCTTTTAGTGGAACAAAAAATGTCACATTTTAACATTCAAGGCATTTATTTCTATTAAAACACGTCCGAAGCATGTCATCATACACATCTGCGCTGGATTGACTGGTGTGGTATCGGTACACTTTTATTAATACCAAGCATGAGTACACACGATTTGTATTGAGTCGATACTGATACTCAGGCATCCCTAATAATAATAATAATAATAATAATACAATTAAGAAGATTATTAGCTAAAGTAATAACATTTTAAAAGGAATTTTATCTTCTATTTTTCGGAAGTGATTTTCATACATTTCCATGTTTTAAATAAGTTAGTCTGTAATAAAAACCAGAATTTATTTATTTATTAATTAATTATTTCCATATCTCATTAAATCATATTTTATTTCCAGGAGAAGATTAACAACATTTATAATTTTATGGTGAATCTTTGTCCCAGGCATACAGAGACTCCTCCTGATTCTTTATTCTACACCGATGGATCATTTTTCTGAACGATTTCATCCAGTTTGTCTCCGTCTGGTCAAACTCTGTCCATCTTTCCACCTGAGAGACTCTGCCTCTCTGAAATGCTCCTTTAATTGAACCTGATTAGTTGTCAGATGCTTCTCGGGTTGGTTTGTTGCTTCTCCGCTCAGTTGAAGCCGTGCACCGTACTGCTGTTAGATGGGTGATTAGTTTACATGCATCAGACTGTGACAGCGTATCAGTCCAGCTGAACCTCTCTGTTTTTGCAGCGTTGTCCGTTATGTTCAGCACCCTTTGCGGCGTTTTTCTTTTTGCATTCGGTGTGAGGAGCTGCAGGGTTTGTTTATGATGCTGGCAAAGCAGCGTGCTCCTCCATCTGTCTGAGGATTCACTTCACTGAAGCTGTTGTCAAACTTCAACCTGACCGTCGGCTTTTCCTCAAATCCCCCAGAACTATTTTTATTTCAGTCAGAAAGATGTTTTATTTGGTCTGACATGTCTGCATGTGGTGGTGGGGGGATGTGGGACTAATGCTCTGAAGCATCACGCTGTACCTCTGATCACAGACTGTACTCCTTCCTTTACTTTCATAAGTTATTAAAGATCTATTAAGGCCTTATTAAAATACTACTGTTCTGTTTTTAAAGCCAAATCAGTAAAATGAGAGAAAACCGTAACTTCAGTCATTACTGATGTTTTAATCCGTTATTTCGCATAATCTGTTCTGCGGCGTCGTGTTATTAACCTGCCGGCTGAGCTGCTGACCAGCTGTAAATATCGTAATGTGTTAATTGGGACTTTTATATGACCTTTGATGCGCTTCTTTTAGATGAGGAAAGCTCCATGAAATGTTTTATATTACTTTTATTAAATCTGTCGTTTCCTTTTCAGGCATGCGTTGCTATGGAAACCTGGTCATTATGCGCACAGCATCTGAAGTACCTGGCGTGAAACTTGGTGACATAGCTAACGTTAAGGTGATGAAGACGTGTTTATACTTCCTCCTGGTATCCACTGGGAATGTCCCGATACCATTCTTACCTGTCCGATACGATTACGATACCTGGCGTTACGGAGTACTGATGCAATACTTAATTACTTTATTCCTCTTAAATCTATATTTATTACACACTTTGGTACATTTTTGTTAGAAAATCTTGAAACTGGACTGACAGGGATCATGAACAACCTCTGCTGTAACAAACCTCTGGACTTATGTTTTATGTCTTTACGTCTTGTGTTTTAGTGACGATGATGATGCCCTGTGGACAGATAAATTAAAGTGTAGTTGAATTACAGCTTCTAGCAGAAGTCACTGAAAGCAGAAGTGTGTCGAGAAAAAAGCTGATGAAATGGAGCCATCTGAAGCGTGGCGTGATTGTAATTAAAAAAAAAAAAAAAAAAAGACTAAATATTGTGTTATTGGCAGCTGACAAGTCGTCCCAGGGAAACATACAGTTGTGCTCATATGTCTTCATCCCCTTTCATTAAAGAAAAGGCTGAATTTACAACAATCACTCAAATGACTGGAGACTTAAAAAAGGAACAATAACTAAAAATTTGCAAAAATATAATTTAGTAATATAAGACACTGTTTTTTTCATTTAATAATTGAAGAAAGGAAAAACAAACAAATGTGTCCTGGACAAATTAGAGACTTTTCTGTTGAACAGTGGGACAAAATACCTGTCAACAGGTGCAGAAGTCTGACTGAGAGGAACAGAAAACACCTGACTGGAGCGGAAACATTAAAACATTGTTCAACTAAATATTACTTTATGAGTGATGTAATATGTAATAAATTCTTATTTGTTTGCTTTAAAAAAAAATATTTCTATTGAACCAGAATTAGAAAATAATGTCATGATTTTCATAAAATTTTTATTTATTATTACTTTAGTCAGTTTCAGCTTATTTTACAGGCAGCGGTTTATTTTTTTCCTTCTTTAATGAAAGGGTATGAATAAATATGAGCACAACTGTAGCTACTGATAAACTTTGCGTCCACGCTGCCTGCTTTGCTGAATTTGTTTTAAATGCGTCATAATTTTTGTCCCACAAAGCAAAGTTTCTTCGAAGCTTCTTGGATAAATCGGCCACCTGAAGCAACTGTGTGTGCATGCTCCATTTTCTGCTCTGGTTGTAGCTTCATGTTAGCATGAGCTGGGACTGCTAGCTAATGCTAACGAACAGCAAGCAGCCTGACTTAGAGAACAGGTTGCTGCACTTTTTATTAGTTTTCTTCCCGGGAGAAGAAATCTCTTGTTAGCATCAGGAAATGTCCTCTTTTGTAGCCACATGACATCATTTCTGTGATGTTCAGTGACTTATGGAAGAGGAAAGGGAAAAGCTAATGTAACTAGCAGCAGGCTAATGAGGTCTTGTCTCGGCTTCATGCCGGTACCTTCAGGACTCAGACGTTGGCCAGTTCATCACAGACCAGCTATTTCTTCATAAACTACAGTCAGTTCCACAGCTGGAAGCCCCGTCAGCTCAGTTCTTTAGTTTTCATTTACTCTGCACATTTGTGGCTGCTGACTCAGTTATTGAGGTTTCTATTCCTCTTTTTGATACAATAATAATTTTATCAACCAATCTTTATTTATAAAGCACTTTTCTTACAATAAAAAGTGCTTTTCTTAAAGAACAAACAAAACAAACAGTAAGAAAACATTATTACCCTCTAAATGGCCGAAATCAACAACAAACAAGCATATACACAACTAGGCCTGTCACGGCAACATATTTTGCGATTAATCGTCTCAGAAATTATTGCGATAGACGATAATATTGCGCTAAGCGATTATTGTTGTAATTTTCAGACCATTTTCAACTAAAATAACAATGATGCCACAATAATGCAAGTACACCCTTTCAAAGATCAACATACTGCTGGGATAGGCTCCAGCTTCGCTGCGACCCTTCAGTGGACTAAGCGGTTAGGATAATGAATGAATGAATGAATGAATGAACGAATGAACATGTATGTTCATCCAGACAATTCGTACTAGCCATGAAATGTTTGCAACATTTTTCAAAATGTCGTCTTTTTAACAATATTAAATGACAGCATGGCTTTACCAACCATGCTGTCTGTGTACACCATGTTGCATCGTCCTGTTGGTAGTTAATCTGTCGGTTAAACACTCCAGTGATCGTGGACTGTCAGGAAGACGGAGTTAGCCTGGTTGTTAAGGTCTTAAGTGCCGATGGAAGATTGTTGTATTGCCGTGTTTAGTTAATATTGTCTTAAAACAAATGAAGCAGAAAAGAGACAAATTATTGCGTCAGGCAAACTTATTACATACATTTTTTTCTTTTCATGCGATTAATTGTCTTAATGCTTATCGCAACAGGCCTATACACAACATATAACTCACGCGTGCACACACCAACACACACGTACATCCCGTCTCAACTAGCGCCATCCCAACGCCGTCAGCTGTGTCAGGTAGCTAAGACACTGGAAAAATAAACAATTTTAAGATGGAAATAAAAATGTAAGAGCATAAAAACATCACACATAAAAATTAAGATTTACCTTTACCGTTTGAGCATGAAAGCTTCCTGAATCCACAGATGTACGACACGTTCATCTCACTTCAGACAGAAACAATCCCTGCAGAACGTTGGATCACTGCTGCCTCTGCTGGAAACTGAGCCAATAAAACTCAATTACTGTCTCTGTGTCTCAGGGGAATGATTTTTTTTATTTTCTTTAATTGTTTTTTATTTCCTTCGAACACTCGTCCATCTCTGACCTTCTATGTCCTGTCACTTAATATTGTGAACTGTTTTTTTTTTTTTTTTACACAAACTTTTTTCACACATCGTCCACTTTAATCGCCAATACAGAGTAGGACCTGTTGGAGAAATTATTATGAGTTTAGTTTTTATTAAGTACTAGACATATATGCATTGATTTGCTGTGATCCTGCTGTGTTTTGTGTCTATGCACAAAGCTTTCTTTAAGTTATATGATCCTTGTCTGGAATGTGCAGACAAAGTCTGAGACAGGAAGAGTTTCCTGCAGGGCATCTGTTTTTGTCAACTGCTTGGTTGACCAGTTGTCTAAAGGTTAAAGGTTAAAGGTAATAAAGTAATGTAGTGAGTGATTGATGCTTAGTGAGCTCAGTTTAGCTTTGGAGGAGAGAATGATTGTTTTCTGTGGTCTGCCCAGCAACTAGGAGGAGTTAAGCATGGTTTATAATCGGGTGTTACTTCAGCATCTGCAGAGAGAGTTCTCTCTCCAAGCTCCAGCATGTGCTTGTATTAGTTTATAATAAAATGCTCATTGTGAGAAGACAGTTGACTCTTAGATGTATTACAACTTCTCAAGGCCAGAGTATTTTCCACCACAGCAGGACTATTTGGCACTGCAATAAAGTCATTTGAGTCCTATTTAAAAGACTGACTACTTTGTATCTAAGTGAACTAAAACAACCTGTGGAGTTCCACAAGGCTTCACGTTGAGGCCACTGCTGCTCAACAGGCACATGTTTCCACTTGCTCAAGAAAAAGAACTAAATATGTTACTGTAGTTATGCTGATGACACACAAATCTACGTAACCATCTCACCTAGAGACTATAGTCCAATCCAAACTCTGATCAAATGCATTGATCTAATTAGAGATTGGATGTGGCAGAACTTTCTTCAATTAAATAAAGAAAAAGCTGAAATAACAGCTTTTGGAGCTTGTCCATGCATTTCTCTTTAGTAGACTAGACTCCTGTAACGCTGTCCTTACAGGTTTACCTGAAACGTCCAGTTCGTCCAGAACGCTGCATTGCCAGTCCTCACTAAGACCAAGAAATGGATCATAGAACTCCTGATCTTTACATCGACTTCCAGTCTGTCAGAGAAATGATTTCCTCCTGTTTCTGTTCCAGAGTCAGAACTGAACCTGGAGATTTTATGTGGAACAAACTCCCAGAAAACCTGCAGTTCTGCTGAAACTCTCAGACGCTTTAAATCAAGATTTTATTTTATGCCTTTTACCAGAATAATTGTAAATTCCTCAAACTGGAACTTTTAAATTAATTCTTTTTTCTCTATTTGTTTAATTTCTTTAAAAATTTGTTTAATTTTCTTTTAAAAGTTTGTTTTGGTGCTTCCTTCTCTTTGGTGTTAACAGCAGAAGAACTGCAGATATATAATAATAGATTGTGTTTTACACCACAGTCTGTCTTCTTATCTGCATCATCAGTAAGCAATTACGTGTCCATGCCTCCATGTGTTTCTGCTCATGGTCTTTATAAACTACATCCCTCTTCATGCTGTTTGTTTTCCATCACTGAGCTGCAGCTGGATCATAGTTGTATCTGTACCAGTAATTAGAAGTAGTTCACTCTGTGAAAACAGCAACCAAATCTAAACATTCTACACAAACATTTGGGTGATTTAATGTAAGTGAGTGAGTTATTCTAACTGTAAATCAACCAGTTTGTAACTAAAACTTCCAGTCATCTGGCGTTTCCTTGTTCCTGACATAAACGCATGAGTGCTACTGAAAGGCAGGAACCGTTAAAAGCCGGTTTGACAACAGTTGTAGGGTGTTGGCGTTCATCCAACTGGATTATGAGGCCAATGAGGTGTTTGACTCTTGGATTGTAACAGATATTACTGAAACGCACTAAAGAATTACTGCAGGATGGGAGACGAAAGAACAAGGAAAACTTCCAAACCAATTGCTAATTAACCCTTTAAAGTAAATGTATCATATCTGATACGTACAGTTTGACACACACATTACGGTAAAAATTGAGCTGAAAACCCCGTTGAACACAATCTATACTTTTCTTCAGCCACCTGGTGGACACCTTTGGCTGTTATCATTTTGACACCACTCTGTGATAAACTGTCAATACACAAAAAATATTTATTCTTATGATTTACACTTTGATAAAGGGCCAAATGATGACCATGGGGCAGGATGAAGGCTCGTACCTTTACTTCACTGTACATCTCCATTCTTTAGTTTTATCCAATTTATTTACCTTTATTTATTAATTTATCTCTGTATCATCTTGTTATTATTTCTTTTCATTTGTTTATTAATATTAATTAATTAAATTTTTAAAGTGCATTTTATTGAATTCCTGTTTCTTGTTGTTGTTGTTCCCTGTATTATTTTGTGTTAATATAATTGTACATAAATTCTGAGATTAAGATGTGATTAGAGATTTGATTATGTGATTTATAGATATTTCCCTTTTTTGTGGCTGGAAGAGTTGAGATGGATTTATTATGATCAGATACTACAGGAAAACCTCCATCAAGCAAAATAAAGTAGAACCCGATTATGATTTCGGACATAGTAAATACTGAATACCTATGAGTTCATACTGTATATGTACGAATAAATGCTTCTCTAATTCTATAAAACCTATTTCCGCTTTGGTTCTCAATTGTATAAAAGTTTAAATTCTTTTTAAAACTAATGTATTGCCTTATTAAACCCATGGTGTGTTAGAAATACTCCCATCTAGCGGTGAGCTAACTGAATACAAACAACTGAGGAGTGCTTTCAGACGCATCACTGTTTAATTTTTACCACTACAGAAGCCACGGAGAGTCACAAATATGAAAATGTTAACATCTTGCACAAATTCGACTGTCCCTTCAGGTGATGAGGTATACAATGATATATAACTCTGTTTTAATATTGATAAGTTACAAGCATGTTCTCCATGTATTTGGTACCAAGCTAATGCTAACAGCTAATGTCATGGTGTAACTGGAGGGAAGACATCAACCCCCTCCCCCCCTTAACAAATCAGCTGAAATAAATGATGAAAAATGAGGAAAAACTCTGGGGAAAATCCGTGTGAAAGCAGCGTACGGTGGCCTGCTGGTACGACTTCTGTAAAGAGTAACAACAACTGCAAACTGCTGCAACGGAGCTTTTCCACTGTAGGCTAACAGATTAGCATCTCTACCGTTTTATACAGCAGTGTCAGTAAATGATGCGACTCAAACGGGAGGATAAAGTGATGGCCGGACTACCTGCCCTGTTTCTAACATAACACCAAAATATACTTCAGCAGAAAGCTGCAACCTCCACCTCAGTTCTGAAGTAGACAATACAAGTTTGTCCCCATTCAGCGAGCGTATTTAAGATGGCGATGCAACATGACAGCCTTCTGTTGGGTGTGTCACCTCATGTGTTTATAAATGAAATGAAATAAAAAATACTTTATTAATCCCCAAAGGGAAATTCAATATTGTAGTATATAATAATAACTAGAGGAGGTCTTGTTCCGGAGGCTGATGGCTGCTGGCAGGAATGATCTTCTGTATCTTTCAGTCTTACATCGGACCTGAAGAAGCCTCTCACTAAACACACTTTGTTGTTTCATCACTGTGTTGTGGAGAGGGTGTGAAGAATCCTCCATCATCTTCATCAGCTTGTGCAGCATTCTTCTTTGGACAATCAGCTCCAGCGGCTCCAGAGTTACTCCAAGCACAGAAGCAGCTTTCTGGATCAGTTTGTTGATTCGTTCTTTCATGAAAACGCTTTCATTTTGATACAGTTGTGGTTAGACTTTGGTAAAATACGTATTTATAAAAGCAACACTTGATTTCTGCTAATAAAAAGCCAAATTATTTACAAGCTGTACCTTTGGGTTTATTTATTCATGGCGTGTTTGTCATACGTTGTAAGCTTTATTGTTTTCTAGCTGCTGGGTGAGATGATTGTGATATGAAAGTTCAGTAGTTCAGGCCGTGAATGTGATTTGTACCAACAGGAGGGCGGCATACTGAGTCAGATACTGAATGATTCTTTCTTTTTTGTATGTTGTGACATAGAAAGTGACATGACAGAGATATGGTTCAGCATGAAGCAGTCTGACGGGTGGTGAAAGATAAGGCGTACATTTAGTTAAAGGTGAAATTTTTTATCTTTCGTCTCCAAGAGCCCAGGTTCATGCTCAGAAGTCCCTGACAGGACTGGCGGGTACAGCAGGATGTTATCTGCATAGCTGGAAGTTTCTTCCTGCTGAACAGGAGTTTCTCTTCTTTCTGTCGCTCTCTGATCATGAATGCTCCAGATCAGTCATGGAAATTAAAAAAAGGCTTGATGCAATCATCTGTTTTGTTCAAACATTTTTCTAAACTGGCTTCATACGAGCACGGTTCTAATGCGTTTGATGGATTAGCGTCGGATCACATCAGACTGCATCTTGAAAAGAACAGTTGCTGAGAGTTGGTGCTACACAGATGTAATGGAGTTGATCTGAATGTAATAATCCAGGTGAGTCCAGGGAGCGGTGGGAAAGAACCCCCAGCATCGGCTTTCAAGAGGAGATGGAACATGAATGTTTGATTTGATGTCATTGATGCGATGCAATAAGACGGCATCCACTGATGTCAGATTCAAGACGAGGACGCTCTGGTTTACAGAGAGACAATCATGTCTTGCAGAAGAGAAGGAACAAATATAGTTATGTTGCCGTTTTACCTGCTGAGCGAAAAAAAGACTTGTTGCAATATAATATAAACGCTGCCCTGAAATTCCTTCATTTCTTCTGGCTTTACGTCGCTACATGGCGTGTTTGTAGTCTTTAGTCTGAAACTGTGTGAACCAATGACAGACACCGTATTTCCTTTTAAAGGAAAGGGATTTAACTGAAAGATAGGAGCTTTACGGTTGGTGTTAGCATCTCTGCAGCCATGCTAACAGGCAGCTGCTCTGCTGGAAGCAAGGATGTTGTGAAGCTGTGCTCAGCCCGGCATGTGACGACGCGAACGTTTAACCCCGGGTCACCAGGGTGAAGCATGACTGTTGGAACTGGGCCTTCTTCAGGTGCTGTTTGCATGCCAGCATACAACTCAACACTGCCCCCTGGTGGTTTCTGGTGGGATTGCTTTAGTGACGGATAGCTAAGCCCGTTGAAAACAAACTAAATCCAGAAGACTGACTGAACAGATCTGCGTATCCGTCTTCAGCGTTCGGCAGAAACGGCCTGAAGGGAGAGACTGAACCTGAAATGCTGATGAATGACATGTTGAATGTTCTTCATGTGAAAGTTTGTTTAATTAGAGAAAGTCTTTGACTAAGTGGCTGCGATGCTGCAGTTTGACTCTTTTCATCCTAAAACCAAGATAACAAATTCTTCCTGCTTATGAATTAGACCCAAACAAGGCAGATGTGTCATGCGGGTCCCAGATTAATTACTGAAGACAGTTCATTCTGTGGAGCGAGCAAACAGACAAGTGAACACCAGACTGAGTCGGGTTCGTCCAACTCAGTCATACTTCATTCCCTGGAGTCTTCGTAGACAGCAGCAGCAAGACTCATTTCAGTGTTTCCATGATGTTCTGGTAGTAATTGGAAACCAGTGGAGCGGATGTCTGGACTGTCAGAGCTGTTATTAGTACCTGTCAGAACGTTAACACCTGACCCGATCGCGCTTGTGTTTACATTTTTATAATCAGGTATTTGACACTCCCTGGAAATTTACTCCCTGTGCCGTAACCAAGGGCAACTACTGCTGATAGCAAATGTTTTCACATCTTTAGATGGTGTATGAAAGGAATTATTACATAACAGGCTAAAGAGAAAAGAGGGTATTAGGACTGATAGATAGATAGATAGATAGGCCATCTGGACGCCTCTATAGGTAGTTTGGGTGGACGTCATACCAGCCAGGGCGCACAAGGCTGATCATCATTTTATTTTCATTTTATATTTAATGAATTACTGAGTCTCTAAAAAAATAAAACTTAAAAAAATACTCAGAAATGGTTGAATGTTTTTTGGTTGAAAATTTTCCTTAGATCCAGATAATTTTGTGGTTTTAGTGCAGATGGAGGAGCTTCATCAGGACAAATCACTGTTTGTTTCTATGAATAGTTGATGAATTAAAGTGAGGCTGTTTTCCATCAGTCGAACTGGAAAAACGAAGCGTGGACGGATGGAAACCTAATCCAGGTTAGAGGGCTGTGACAACATACTTTTTTCCCCGATTAGATTTCAGTTTTTTGGGTGCAGATTCGAATTAAATTGCGATTCTCACAATTCTTCAATATTGCTGATTTTTGTAGATTAGAAACAAATAAATGTATAAAACTTTTTTTTTTTGCTCATAATTTTTATTCATTTCAATGAAGAAAAAACAACAGAGTAGCCAGATCATCATTCTGCCGCTATAATGCCCAAGAAGACAAGTAAGAAGATCAATAAAAGCAATAAAAATGACAAAAATTTTATAGTGGATTTATTTTATTTATTTGAAACAAAAAATAGATTTTTTAATAAAAAAAAAAATCTATTTTAAAATTGTGAAGAAAAACATCCAGATTTCCTTTTTTTTTTTTTTTTTTTTTTTTTTTGTTGATTTTCCCACCTCTACCAGGTTCCCTGCACTGTGAATGTTTTACAGCTGATGATGATCATGACAATGATGATGATGATGATGACGATGACGATGATGATGATGATGACTCTGCTTCTTCTCTGTGCAGGTGAAGCAGATAATGGAGGAAGCCGTAACGAAGAAATTTGTCCATGAAGACAGCAGCCACATCATCGCTCTGTGCAGTGAGTACTCTGCTCCGGACTCTTCCTCTGGGTCCTGCAAACACACACACACACACACACACACACACCTGTTGAACTCCTCAGCAGGTGGCTCGCTGTGCTTCTCCGTCAAGGACATGGCTTGACGTCAGTCTGTGCTGCCGCATCAGTGGAAAGTTAGTAATCACAGAGCAGCTAATGGAAAGGGATTCAGAGACAGGCTGTACAAAACGCAGGCTCGGTGTGTGCGTGTGCTCGTGTGTGTGTTTATGGGTGATCCCAAAATAAAGGGGTCGCCTCCTCCGTCGGAGCAGACGGTGCAGCTTGCAGGGAGTGTGAGTCAGACAGACAGCAGACTCTACCTGCAGGCTCAGGATGACCGTTATCCTCTCACTGAGCAGAAACTGCTCTGCCTCCAAATTCCAAGAAGCTCCAACACACATTCATCTCATGTGTCTGCATCGGAGGCAAGCACGGCCCGAGGTCATGTTGCATAATGGCGCCAACGCCATCAGTCCATCTTGGTCACTTTGCATCAGAATAATCTCAAGGAAACGTCTTCAGATCCTGAACATGAAGGAAACAAATATTGATCCTCTTAGCTGAAATACAGTGTTTCCTATGCTAACTTTAAACAGACGGCAGGAGTTTAGCAGGATCAAGATGGACCTAAAATCCTGTTTCTGCTCGTTGACAAAATGAGAACGAAAATGTGCTGAAAGACCTCCATCATCTAACTTTCAGGCCACAAATTCCTACTTTCCTCTTTAGTCTGCAGAACACGCCGTCCATGCTGTCCACAAACTATTCCACATCTTCATCCAGGTTTCCACTCAGAACATTTTAAATGAGCTTTGGTCCAGAGAAGACGGCGTGTTTCTGGATCCTCTTCACATATGATGGAGCTTTAACCTGCATGTGTGGATTTCAGCCTGAACTGGGTTCACACTGGTTTCTGGAAGCTTCCTGAGTCCATGCACTGGTTTCCAGTAGAGAATCATGTCTGCTGTTAATGCAGAACATCAACAGCATACAGCCTGGTCCCAAGCATACAGAGATTCTTCCTGATTCTCTGAATCAGCTGATAATTAACCTGATTAGTTGTAAAATGCTCCTCTGGCTGTTTCTGTTCCAACTTTTTTCTGCATCAGATTCATATTTTCCATCAGATGATAAAACGTCTCAGTTTCATCGTCTGACATGATGTTTATCTTCTACTGGGAAGGAAATACGACCTGATGGGATTCTGGTTTTATCTAGATTTTACACAGAGACCTGACATTTTTGGCTTTTTTTTCCATCTATCTTGGCTCTAAATCATCTTTAGTTGTTCATAGCAGTGCTTTATGGCTTTCATAATATTTATTGTTAAAAACCTTTTACTACATTAAGTTTACAGTTGTGCTCTTGCTGCATATCACATGATCCTGCGACCTCTTCAGGTTGCTGCTGTATGACTGCAAGAACCTGTGAATGAGTTTATTTCTGCTGTAGAACGCACAGCGACTGGACTGCTGCTCGATGGGAACCAGTCTGATCAACAGAACCTTCTTCATGTGTCTGTCTAGCAGTGCAAGTGGCCCCTCAGCTGTGGAAATTACAGTGTCAGTCTCAGTTTTAATTATAGCTGTTGGATGTGTCATCCAGAGGCGAGGTCTGTCACCCTTCCCCGCTGTGATCCAGAGGCCGGGACCTGTGAGAACTGAAGGACGTCATTCCAGCACTCTGCTCTCTTTACCCATGAAGATGAAGTTAACTCATATTGATTTTCTCCCTGTTAAAAAGAGTTAAAGGAGGTTTAAGAAACAACAAGCTGCAATTAAAAACCGTATTTCTTCATGCTCCCAGCAGAGTATGTTTACCAGTGTGGCTCCATCCATTCATTAAAGAGGCAGAACTTCCCGACATTAAGACTCTGCATCAGGACTGGTTTCATGGCACAGCGACGTCTGTTATGTCCAGTTATGTCCCGAGGCCGAGAAACCTCTCTATGGCAAGCCGTTAGTATGAATAATCGGACGTAAATTAACGCCGTATTCTAAACCGTAAAAAGCGGCGTGTGCCGTTTTTTTCGCGCAACACGTTCTGAATCTGAACGCGCAGTGGCGTTTTATGCATATTTTATCTTCAAGAGGCTGTCTTCTGACTGCTCAGCCGCTGGATGTTCGGGCTTTGTACCCAATCAATGCAGTGCTTCGGCAGTCATGATCAGAGGATCACTGATCCTTGGTGAAAGATAGAACGTTGCCTACATGCAAACACACACCTGCCATTCTGGTCCTGTCTCAATCAGAGTGTGTTGTACCTGTTGCGGGGCACTTTTGTGCATGACACTGAAATAAAGAGTCAATTAATCAAATATATATTTCAGTGCTGTATTACATCTAGAGACTTTTTTTTATTCCTGTTCCTGCAGTGATACGTTTATAAATGTATTTCAGCTGCGGTTAGGTGGAAAAACACATTTTATTAACAATTTAATAAAATCACAAAAAGATTTTGAAAGTAAAGTTCTTGCTCATCCAAATTAGTATCTGCAATTACAATCTGCAATTACTGCGGTTGCGGATTAATTAATAACTTGGACATTTGTTAAAACTTTCATTTTGTGTCTGGTGTTTATTATCAACTGTTCTTTACAGACCAAATTATTGTTAGCTTTTGTTTTGCTGACTGAATTTATACCAGGTGTTGTACGAGTCATCAAAACGACGGCTGTGATTAGCCTTGTAGGAACCTCATGCCGGTAGTCGGAGTGCAGACTGTGTGGACTGTAACTATAAACATGATTAGTCGAGATCAAACAAAAGAAAATACAGCATTCATTCATTCATTTTCTAAACTGCTTATTCCAATTCATGGTCGGGGGAAGCTGGAGCCTATCCCAGCTGAGAGAGAAAATACAGCAGTGAACTATATTAGAATAATTGACTTGAATTAGAAAGATGTGAAAGAAAAAACATAATTTACGCCACCACACGTTCAGATTCACAACGCTTTACGCAAAAAAACGGCACATGCCGCTTTTTATGGTTGAGAATACGATGTTAATTTACGTCCAATTATTCATACTAACGGCTTGCCATACTCTTTATGACGTGATGTTGTGGCCGAGTTTCACTTCACATGCTGGCAATCGGTCATAAACACGTCCGTTGTTTGGAACACGCACTGTGACTGATTCAGCAAAGAAACATAATGAAGACCAGAAGAATGAAAGGAACAGAAAGGGAGAAAGATGCAGAGGAAGAATAGAAATTAAACTTAGACTGAGAGATCTAACAGAGCTGGTAGGATGAAGTATGGATGCTAGATTAGCCAACAGGGGGCACGTCGCTGGGAAAACTGGTCTTCAGTGTGTCTCTCATGATCAGTCTTGTGAGAGTTTGTCTGACGGCAGGTCAGGAAACAGCTGTGTCTCTGAATGATACTTTTCATTTCAGACTGACGCAACACGGTGGGAAGAGATGATGACCAACACCAGAGTTCTCAGGTTTGCTGAGTAGAATAAAGTTAGCAATAACATTTCTTTCATGAAGTCTTTAAAAATAATAAAAATAGCTTCCTGTGTAAAATGTAAATAAAATCAGGATCTCATCAGGTCACATTTTATTCCCAGTTGAAGACAAACATCATGTCAGATGATGAAATGCAGACATTTTACAATGTGATGGAAAATATGAGCTGATTGTGAATTTTAGGAGCAGACTGGAGAAGTTCTGTCCATCTTTCCATCTGAGAGACTCTGGCTCTCTGAAATGCTCCTTTTATACCCAACATGTTACCGAACTGTTGATAATTAAACTGATTAGTTGTCAAATGATTGAGCCTTTTGTTGCTCCTGGTCCAACTATTTGAGATGTGCTTCTGTCATCAAATTCCAAACAGTATTTATTCATAAAACACATCAAAATAAGCAAATATACACATATTCACAATATATAAAAATGATATAATAATAACTGATTACATGTATTTTTCTTCCATCTCAAAAATCAATGGACATGTTGGTGAAGTGATACAACCCAGAGACACTGTAGTAGACGGTGGTGCTTCCTCCCAGATGTTTGCATTAGTTTCCTTTCAGGAGACAAATAGCTGAGAGTCATGCATGAAACCTGCTTGATGCCCACATGACCCCCTCAAGGAAATGACAACGTAGCCCTCTTGAACCGTCACCGTGTGCTCAACTCACAGTTTGCACTTTGAGCTGTGTGTGAATGTTCGCTAGAAAGTAAAAGAGCAAGCGGTGAGTGTGCCAGCGCGTGTAGTCTGTCATCATCCTCTGATATCACCTTCTGCTTCAGGTCAGGCCTTTCACAGGAACTCGCCTCCGTTTCCACAAATCTGATCAGAAAATATTTCTGTTCGCTAACCTGAAGAATGAGCTGAAGGCAAGTATGGCAGACTTTCTGGTGGATGGATGGATGGATGGTAGATGAATGGATGGTAGATGAATGGATAGATGGATGGATGGGTGGTAGATGAATGGATGGATAGTAGATGATGGATGGATGGTAGATGGATGGATGGTAGATGGATGGATGGATGGACGGTAGATGGATGGATGGATGGATGGTAGATGAATGGATAGATGGACGGATGGGTGATAGATGAATGGATGGATAGTAGATGATGGATGGACGGATGGGTGATAGATGAATGGATGGATAGTAGATGATGGATGGATGGACGGTAGATGGATGGATGGTAGATGGATGGATGGATGGATGGATGGACGGTAGATGGATGGATGGATGGATGGTAGATGAATGGATGGATAGTAGATGATGGATGGATGGATGGTAGATGAATGGATGGATAGTAGATGATGGATGGATGGATGGATGGATGGTAGATGAATGGATGGATAGTAGATGATGGATGGATGGTAGATGGATGGATGGATAGTAGATGATGGATGGATGGATGGTAGATGAATGGATGGATAGTAGATGATGGATGGATGGTAGATGGATGGATGGATGGACATAGATGGATGGATGGTAGATGGATGGATGGATGAACAGATGGATGGATGTATGGACGGATAGATGGATGGATGGACATAGATGGATGGATGGTAGATGGATGGATGGATGAACAGATAGATGGATGTATGGACGGATAGATGGATGGATGAATAGTAGATGATGGATGGATGGATAATTGGATGGAGGGTGGATGGATGGATGAACAGATGGATGGATGTATGGACGGATAGATGGATGGATGAATAGTAGATGATGGATGGATGGATAATTGGATGGAGGGTGGATGGATGGATGAACAGATGGATGGATGTATGGACGGATAGATGGATGGATGAATAGTAGATGATGGATGGATGGATAATTGGATGGAGGGTGGATGGATGGATGAACAGATGGATGGATGTATGGACGGATAGATGGATGGATGAATAGTAGATGATGGATGGATGGATAATTGGATGGAGGGTGGATGGATGGATGAACAGATGGATGGATGTATGGACGGATAGATGGATGGTCTTCTAAGGTATGACTCGTACCCTGCAGGTGTTTTATCTCGATTCTGTGAGAATTAGAAGACGTGTCTTCATCATCTTCATCATTATCATTATTATCATCATCATCATCATCATCATTTGTTGCGTCTGGCCTGTGATGCGTTTAAGTGCATCCGTTTGTTGCAGTACTGAATAAGCTGTGAATCATCCCCGCAGTGGAACAACACAGTGAACATGAAGCTCCTTTCAGGGATCTCTTCAGCCCCAGCAGGACTGTGTGTCGCTGCATTTCTGTGGAGTAAAAGTCTTGTATATTCTGAGATTTTCGCCGTTTCCTGCGTCTCCACAGACTCACGGCTTCGTCACTGCATCATCATACCCATACTTTTCTCTTTCATTCACGGCGTTCAGCAGACGTGGGAGAATATTTGTGATGTTTTCGGCAGCTCGTCTCCGTCATGACGTCAGTCTGCAGATCTGTGTATTTCCAGATGAAAATGTAAAGTGACAGTTGAATCTGCTGTCAGACATCTTTTCACTACACGCTAACTGAGTCTTCTTCTCACCTACGGCATCATCAAACACTTTCCTCTGACTGGTCCTAATGGTTTTTCTTGATGGGACTCTCTGGTTCATGATGGAAGCATGTCTTTAGCTTCCACACAGAGAAGCCCGCTTTGTTTGGGGAAATGTGAATGCGTAAAAACAAATTCTGATTCGGATCAAAGAAGCGGACTGGCCTACAGCGCAGATCTTAGTTAATTTCAAGCAGACCAAATACAGGAAGCAGACTCCAAGGCAAAGTGCATTCTGGGTTCAGCGCACAATCTTTAAACACAAACAAAACCCACGTGTGGGATAACAGGCGACTCTGAACGGGAGAAACGCCTCACGGGAAGAATCTAGAAGAATTTCTACATGTTTACAGCAAGAGTAAACATGTTTACAGCAGGAATAAACATTTTTACAGCTTGGTTCAAAAATCCATTTTTGGTTTAATAGGTCAGGTTTACCTTCATGACAACTGTGGATCTCAAAATTTGGCATCATTGGGGGGCGTGTCCTTTAGATTGACAGGTAGCTGATATCCCACTGCGATGAGGCAGAGTGGAGAACAACTGGGGTTTTTAGCTGGTTAACAGCGTGACATTGCTTTAGCCTGCTTACTTCTGCTAGCTGGTTAGCTCCCATTAGCTTCAGGTTAGGTTGGTTATCTCTTAGCTACAGGCAGGAAAGAGTTTGATAGATGTCAATCATCCGCCCCCACACTCACAGCCCCCCTCTCAGCTCCACCTCTTTGCCCATTGTTGCATTTTCCATTAAGATGCTAAGATGGTGACGGTGGGAACTGCCCATTGAGCTTCAGTTTAGCTCTTCACAAACCAACGGCTGACGTCAGAGAAGCTCCATTCATCTTTTATACAGTCCAAATCTCAGAGTTGTGGCCTGATGTGCACATGCATAGACACGTACACACACATACAGGAGATCACGCTCCCTTCAGTGGACAGACGTCAGAAAACACGTCAACCAGCTGAAGATAAGATGCAAAGATCAGTGTTTTTTAAACCGTCTCAGGATGTGAAGATGGAAACGTGGACTGATGAGGAAATGAAATTAAGTTCCTCTGGGTGATAAAACATGATAAAATTACCCGGAAATACCACATTAAACATGTGGGAAACCCAATTACTGAATAATACTGAAGGCATCCACTCCTCTCTGGTTTCACCTTAGTTGAATTATTTTGGGGAAATACATATAAGTGATTATATTCAGTATTGATAAGAAAGATCCATAACACACACACAAATCCACCTCAATGAAAATCTGAGAAGTGATTACTTACGTATCTGGTTCACTTCCAGTCTGCAGTAATTATGTTCAACATAGTAAACATGTCGCTGCCAGAGAACAAGCAGAAGCAGTTAAAACATCTTTGGTTCAGACAATAAGCCTTTATGAGACTCTTCTGCATTGTTTGTGTATTAACATGAACGCCGTTCTGTCCTGACACGTCTACGAAGGAGCTCTCATCAGTCCTGCAGAAAAAGCCTGCAAGCCGTCCTAACTGTGGCATCAGCATAATGCAAGCCGATCAGCAAGCCTCCAGCGCTGGGGGCCGTTACAGAAAGGTCAAAGGTCGGATTATTATTGCCAATAATGTCAGAGCAGAGAGGAGTAATTAACACATTAATCCCAGTCTGGTACTGGTTAGCAGAAAATGTGGTTTGTTGTGTCTGAGAGGTGGATGGCCACTTTTCCAGTTGATGTCTTTCAGGAGCATGACGCCATGACACATCCTAGTTTACCTCCGCCATTGTGAGGACCGAACACTGATCCTCTCTGACCAGAATGCTGCTTTATTCCAGCTACAGCGAGGCTGATGTCATGTAAAGGCCCAATTCTGACAGAGCAAATCTCCGTAGACTCCCATGTTAAAAAGACCAACTTCACAGCAGAAATAAACATGTTTACAGCAGAAATAAACATGTTTACAGCTGAAATAAACATGTTTACTGCAGAAATAAACATGTTTACTGCAGAAATAAACATGTTTTAAAGCCTGGTACAAAAATCCATTTCTGGTTTAATAGGTCAGGTTTACCTTCATGACAACTGTGGCGGCAGTGAATTTTTTTCTAACTTGTCCGTTTAAAAATAATTTAATCTTGAAATTCACCATATTTAGGGGCGTGTCCTTTTGATTGGCAGGTACCTGATCTCCCGCTTCAAGTCAGAAGAACGTAGAACAACGGCGGTTTTTAGCCTGTTAACAACGTGACTTAGCTTTAGCCTGCTTACCTCTGTTAGCTGGTTAGCTTCTGTTATCTCCGGGTTAGCTCGGTTAGCTCTTAGCAACACAAGTTCAGAGTTCGCTCGATGTCAATCATCCACCATGATGCTCACAGCCCCCCTCTCAGCTCCACCTTTTTGCCCATATTTGTATTTTCCAGGTGAGACGACACACATGCCCCCGCCAAGATGGTGATGGTAGGAACCGCCCACCGAGCTTCAATTCAGCTCTTCAGAAACCTACGGGTGACGTCATGGAGGCTCCGCCCATCTTTTTTAGCAAATTTTACACATAACTTATGAAACTTTCCGTCTGCATTTCTGTCTTCTCTGTCGCAAAAACTGTTAAAAAAAAAAAAAAAAAAAGCTGTTATTGGATGCTGTTTATACAGAGTCTGCAGATGTTTTCCAACAACTAACGTCAACTGACAAGCTACGGGATTTTTCATCAATATTTACATCTACCTTTATATATGATCATCTTCATACGCAGGAGAAAGCCTGAAAGTTGCTTACTGCTGTTTTATGGCTGGCTGTGTCACTGACCTGAAAATATGGAGAAGAAACTTTAGCTGCTGGAGGCTGACATCTAAACTAAGCTAACAGCTGCTATCCCTGTAGCAGGATCTATCTACTAAATGCTGATAAACTACATGTGTGACCCTAGATGTCCAAACAGATTCTCTCTGATCACTTTATTTTCTGAAATATTTGCACAAGACATCAAACCCAGTTAGCAGTAGCTAAAGTTAGCTCTCCTAGCTTGCATTTAAACTCACACATGTGAACGGCACAGGTGGCTACTTGCAGGCAGCGTCCTGTTTCGCTGAAATCATTCTTCTTTTTTTGGTTTTCAAAAGAAAGTAGTCTGTGGGTCTCTTTTTGCGTTGTTACACTGAGCTGCTGAGCATCTGGACGGTATCTCTGACAGCCTGAATGAGTCGCTGTAGCACCAGATACTGGTGCAGGGACTCAATACAGCGGCGAAGTGCGTCATTTAGTATTGTTGATTTATTTTAGGCTGTTTGGTTTTCTTCTGCAGGTTTTACTAAACCAAACTGAACTCTTATTGTGGGTCACAATTTATTAATTTTTTTATTTGGTTTATTTGTCAGGGACTGTGTACAGAAACATAATGCACAGGGTAAAGATGTTCTGCACCAGCGTTCTCCATGCGTCGTCCCTCTGTTAGGCAGAAAGGACTTTACAAATCTAACACACACTCATCAATAAAAACAAGGAAATATTGGAAAGAATTGTTGCTGACAGGCTGCTTATCGTCAGTGCAGATTGTTTCGCTTTGCATGAAAACTTGAACGGTTTTCCAGCTCAATGAGGACCTTGTTTTTCTGGTTGTTTGTTCACTCTGGAAGGTTAGAAAAACTCTCCATAAATGGACTTAAAGCACGGCGTTGCTTAGCAACATGAAGTCTACAAGCGAAGCACAATGCAGCGATCTGAGTAGAGGACCATCTTCTGCTGATGCTCTCTGGGATGAATATGTGATGCTTATAAAATGGTTTTTATGAGTAAGAAAAGCAGGAACATCGGGAATAAAACGACTAAATATGCTCGGTTGATGAAGGAAGCCTCGGTGGGAAGCGGTGGCACCCTTGTGGGGGTCGCTACAGACAGGGACATGCAGGAGATTTCCTGGCCAGTTTCTCTGCAGGGTTGCAGCTAACTGTTGTGTAACTGTGTAGGAGTCCAAAACTTCTCCACGACGCTGAAACTGATCACATAACGGCACCTTCAGTATCCTCGCAGAGCAAAGTGCGAAGTTGTGTAACGGGACTTTGCTTTTGTATCTGCAGCGGCAACCAGGAATCAAACCTTCTACTTCATGTCTGATGGTTTAGAAAGGTTAAAAACAGGCTGTAGGAATAAACTGCATGGGAAAATAAAACTTAATATAATTCAGAAATAACTAAATAATACGAACAGATACTGCACCGCTTTGTTTCATTTAGAGTGATGCCTTATGGAAACAAGCCTATCATCAGCCACAACATGATTCTACCCACTAAAAAATTAATTATAGTAAATAAATAAAAAGTTTGTAAAGTCAGAAGCTGCTGAAGCCTGAAAACTTCTAATAACAAGCAAAATCGGGATCATGAATATTTCATTTTAATTAAATTAAATATTTATTTATAAAATGAGGAATTTTCCTCATAAAAAATTTTCCTCAGGAAAAATAAAGTACATTTAATTTACCTTTAAAAGTGTGATATCTCTTTGTATAAACCTGAGGGTTTAAACCTGACATGGGACGTTGTTCCATGTTTCATTCATTCATTTAATAAAAGAATAATCAGCTTGTTGTCATTAATCGTTTAGAAATCTGAATCAGGGGTCCCAAGGACACCAGGTACTCCAGAGTGTCTGAATTACACGAACGTCTCATTATCAGAACTGCAGAGCTGGACCACCTGCAGATGAGGGACTTCAAAGATCCTCCATGGGGTTCAGGTCTGGACTCTGTGGTGGACAGTCCAGGTCTGGACCAAATGATGTCTCCAGTTCCCTGAACGTAGACCTGAACAGTCTGAGCCTCATGAATCCTGGAGGAACATGGAATAACCTGCTCAGTCAGGTAGTCAGCTGACCCTGTACCTGGTCCCAAACCTAGACCTGAACCTAGATCTGATTCCAGACCAGAATATAGACCTGAACCTAAACCTGAACCTAGACCTGATCCTAGACTCAAACCTGGACCTGGACCTAGACCAAAATCTAGACCTAAACCTAGACCTGAACTAAGACTTGAACCTAAACCTGATTGTAGAACTGAATGTAGACCCTAAACCTAGACCTGAAACTAGACCTGAATCTAGACCTAAATCCAAACCTAAATCTACACCTAAGCCTAGACCTGAACCTAGACCAGAACGTAGACCTAAATCCAGACCTGAATCTAGACCTGGACCTAGACCTGAGCCTAGACCTGAGCCTAGACCTTAGCCTAGGCCTGAATCTAGACCTGATCCTAGACCTGAGCCTAGACCTGAACCTAAACTTGATCCTAGACCTGATCCTAGACCTGAACCTAGACTTGAACCTAGACTTGAGTCTAGACCTGAACCTAGTCTTCAATCTAGACCTGAACCCTGGACCAGAACCTACACCTGAACCTAGACCTGAACCCTAGACCTGAACCAGGACATGAATCTAGACCTGATCATACCCTGATCATAGACCTGATCCTAGACCTGAACCAAGACCTGAACCTAGTCCTCAATCTAGACCTGAACCCTAGACCTGAACCCTAGACCTGAGCCTAGACCTGAAGCTAGACCTGAACCCTAGACCTGAGCCTAGACCTGAAGCTAGACCAGAACGTAGGCCTAAATCCAGACCTGAACCAGGACATGAACCTAGACCTGAGCTTAGACCTGATCATAGACTTGATCCTAGACCTGAACCAAGACCTGAACCTAGACTTGAGTCTAGACTTGAGTCTAGACCTGAACCTAGTCCTCAATCTAGACCTGAACCCTAGACCTGAACCTAGACCTGAGCCTAGACCTGAACCTAGTTCTCAATCTAGACCTGAACCCTAGACCTGATCCTAGGCCCCCACAGGCTTGTACAGTAACACTAGACATGATGTCTGCATCACTTCATCGGCATCTCTTCTTACCCTGATGCTCCATCACTCTGGAACAGGGTCCATCTGGACTCATCAGACCACATGACCTTCGTCCAGGTCCAGAATCCAGTCTTTTTGCTCTCCAGCAAACTGTGTTTCTGTAATGTGGTTTAGAAAACTCAGTTGCTGTGTGAAGGAAGTGAAGAGCAGACCTGTCAGTGTAAAAGACAGCAGCTGGCGGTTCTGTGGATGGAGCGTCTCTCCGGCTGGATGACGTACCGGGAGATGAAAAATGAGGCTATAATTACTGATGGAGCACATGAAAAAGTATGTAAGTGGATTAAATGTGAAAGTATGGAGGAGTGAAGCAGAAGAGAGGAAAAGATGTCCTGGAGGAGCTAATGGGCTCATTAGGAAAGTTGTGGTCATGTAATGACCTGCCATACATCGGACATCTGTGGCGCCGCGCGCTGGGAAAGATGGGCCGACAAAAATAGAAAGAGTGAAAATGGAAAGAGCAGTCAGTAAGAAGAAAGCGATGGAAAACATTCTTGATTTAATATAAATGGATGTTTACGTCAGACCATTTAACATAAATGGAAACACCGTTATCAGAACGTGGAGGGAAAAATCCTGCTAATCAGAGAGATCATCAGAAATCAGGAACTTCCCGAGGAAAATGGAGGTCATAGATATTACAGCTAATGTTACAGATTCTGAATAATCTAATCAGCTTGTATGTCCAGTTTGTGTTCCTGAGATGTGTTCCTACAGCCAGCTGTAATCGTACCTGAGAGGCGGGGTGTCAGACAGATTACGGTAGGGGCCTAAGCTGTGTAGTAGCATGGCGTCATCGCAGATGCCTTAAAGTAGAATCTAAATTCGACACAGAAACAAGAGGAGCATGACCGACAGTTTGTAGAACGATGCTTCTTAACACTATTTTAAACGAAGATTTAATTAACAATAAGAAAATCTGTTGCTCCAATCAAGGAAGCATTCCAGCTTTGTTTTTATGCCCGCTTACACAGGAAGTGACTTTGTTTTTCAACCAATCAAAGGATTGCAGTGTGTCAAGGTCGGATCACTTCAACAAACCCCAATGCAAGGATCCAAAAAAGTAGGAGTTGGTCATTTTTTCCAGGTTTTCACAATGGTAGAAAAATTGCCCAAACTGACATGCCCCAACCTGTCACAACCCATCCCAACACGCCCCAACCTGTCACAACCCATCCCAGCACGCCCCATCCTGACACACCCTGATCGACCCACCCCAACCTGACCTGCCCCATCCCCACACACCCCAACCCAACCTGCCCCATCCCAACACGCCCCAACCCGACTTGCCCCATCCCAACATGCCCAAACCTGACACAACCCATCCCAACACGCCCCATCTTGACCTGCCCCATCCCAACCTGCTCCAACCTGACACAACACATCCCAACTCGCCCCATCCTGATCTGCCACATCCCAACATGCCCCAACCTGACACAACCCATCCCAACACGCCCATCCTGACACACCCTGATCAACCTGCCCCATCCCAACACGCCCCATCTCGACACACCCCATTCCCACACGCCCCAACCCGACATGCCCCTTCTCAACATACCCCAGCCTGTCACAACCCATCCCAACACGCCCCATCCTGACCTACCCCATCCCGACCTACCCCATCCCAACATGCCCCAACCTGACACAACCCATCCCAACACGCCCCATCCTGATCTGCCACATCCCAACATGCCCCAACCTGACACAACCCATCCCAACACGCCCATCCTGACACGCCCTGATCAACCTGCCCCATCCCAACACGCCCCATCTCGACACACCCCATCCCCACACGCCCCAACCCGACCTGCCCCGTCCCAACATACCCCAGCCTGTCACAACCCATCCCAACACGCCCCATCCTGACCTACCCCATCCCAACATGCCCCAACCTGACACGCCCTGATCAACCTGCCACATCCCGATACGCCCTAACCCAACACGCCCCACCCCGACACACCCCATCCTGACACGCCCAAATCAACCCGACCCAACCTGACACACAAATCCCGACACGCCCCAATCCGACACGACCTATCCTGACACACCATAACTCGACCCCGCCCAACCCGACCCGCCCCATCCCACACTTGTTGTAAATGAGGTTTTAGTATCTCTTAGACTGGATGAGGATTGTCCAGAGCTTTCACACCTTCCCTTTGTTGGTTTGCTTTCGCACTGAACTTCACTGAAACGGAACGCTCATAGCTGAGTTAGTCCCTGCTTCAACATGCCTGACCCAAATGGATCCAGTGCAGCGTAAAGTTCTGCACAATAACCCATTAAATGCAGTCCGGTGTGTTGGAGCAGGAAACAGAGAAAACCTGCAAGACTGCAGCCCTCGTGGGACTGAGCTGAATAGCTCTGAGCTATAGAAAAGCTAAACTTATGGATTTTTATTCATCGGTAACATCTGAGTGTGTTTACAGAATGCCAAGGAGGAAAGACACCAGTAAACACTATACACTGGGATTAGTGTCAGCTGGTCCAGATCACAACCAGTATGGCTTGTTGGGACAGGTGGAAGGAGAGAAAAAAGGCTTAGCTGGCAAAGCTGCATCTGAACAAACCACAAGACTTCTGGAAAAAAGTCGTTTGAGCAGAGCTAACCAGCGTCATAGCATCTGTCCGCACAGCGGTGGAGGGATGATGATCTGGGCTTGTTGGGTAGTCAGTGAGTGGACCATGAACTCTTTGTCAGCAGGACATGTTGACCTGGTCCAGTCCGGGTCCAGACCTCTACCTAATAGAAATGCTGCAGTGGGACTGTCGGAGAGGAGGGCAGATACACATCCTGCAAGTATAAATTAGCCGAAGCAGCGCTGGACAGAAGAGAGGAGCTAAATTCCTCCACATGACCACGTGAGAGGCTGATAACGCCATCCAGAGAGACTGAGGGAGCTGCTGGAACATAAAGCGCAGCGTCTTCCACACAAAGTCTCAGTTTGGCTTCATGTTGTTTAATAAATAATGACATAACAACCAACATGTTGTGTTTTCCTTCATCCAGGCTGCAGTTACGTAATTTTGCTACGTGATTGGACCAGATTTTTCTTTTTAGTGTCCTGATATGTGAAAGTAAAAGATGGAGACGCTGTTTCTAAGCCAGATCAGGATTCTGGTGGCTGCGCTGCGAGTTAGGTGTCTCATCTCGCAGTTCATTTCTTTGTGTCTTCACTTCACACTTTCCCTCTGAGTTATTTAAGGAGGAGGGAAATCGGAAGTCACACGAGGCTGCTGCGTAGCGTTTGGGTTTTGGGTGTCCATGGAAACCTGGACGTCCTCTGATTTGCGCCTTAAAGCGCCGCTTTCAGACATGTGGAAGCGTGTGACATGTCTGCGTTCTAAGATGTATGTGTGACGTTTGGCTGCTGTCTTCTGGTTGATGTTTATTTGAGGAGATGTCTCGTCTGCTGTGACACCACTGCCGCTGATGTTACTCGTGCTGCAAAACATTAGATGGAAGGTTTTAAAGCTTTAGGAATACCATGACTGGACTGTGTTTGTATTATGCAAGAGATAATGACCGACGAGGTGTCCATTATCAGCAATTAATGGACGACACAGAGGCGGGAACCGTCCTGCTCTGTTCTGCCCGTTTATCGCTAACATCTTTGTTGCCACTGTTACCAACTGGCGTTTAATCCAGCGCAATGATTTAGAACTATTAGGCTATTTTATTGAACTTTTTTAACTGGTGTCCTATGTCACTTTTTAACGGACACCCTGCAGCCAATCAGAATCGAGTATTCACTTGGACCATAGTACAAGCAAGTTTAAACTCCAACTGTGTGTTGAGCTTCACCTGCTGCCAGTCTGGAGGAGGGTTTCACCGCCTGTCACGCAGCAGAGAATAAATCACGGCTTACTGTACCATCAGCAGCTTCCACTGTGTGCACATAAAAGCATCATGAGTCATGGTGTTATTTAATTGTAGCCTGAGTGATTTGATATTCAGAGCCATGAATGAGCAGAACAAATCCAGAACGTTCTCCGCGTGTGAAAACGAGAGAAGCTTTCTGTCCGACAAGCCGTCACTTTATGTTCCCGCTGCAGCTGGATCTCAGATTGGTAGCTGACTGAATGTGGAGATGAACGCACTTCCTGTTCCTCTTCTCCTTGTGTGGGAAAATTAATTTCTTCCATTTTGGGTGTTATACAGACTGGATTCCCTGTTCCAAGATTAAAGCCGCGTGTTCCAGTAAAGTTTGATGCCAAATGCAAATGCCAAAGTTTTTTTCCTTCCTGTTTGGACGTTGTTGGAGATAAATTTGTGTATTAAGCTGATTATTCTGTGTAGGCACCCACAGATATGTCTGTTCTTCTTCACTGAGGACTTCTCAGTTTGGCTTGTTTTCCACCAGTAATTATTTATGTAGTTTTTTTTAGATTAATCTGATTAGATTGAGTTAATTATTCAAGATGATTAGAATCCAACACTGGAGCGGAACTAAATCCTGTTTTTTAGCTTCACTAACTTTGCCGCCTTCTCTAAGAACTTACACAACTCCAAAAAGAATAACTTTAAGGGTTTTGGTGTAAATTGTACATAAAACCAGAATTCAATTATCCCAAAGCCTCGTGCATCCATCTTTTCTTCCCAGTAGAAGACAAACATCATGTCAGATGATGAAACTGGCACATTTTATCATCTAATGGAAAAAATGGTTAGAAAAAAAGTCTGGAATAGTTGTTCCAGGATGATGTTCAGCATAGTTAACATGTCTGTAACCTGCATGTGTGGATTTCAGACTGAACTGTCTTCACAGACAGTGGTCTCTGAAATCTTCTTGAGTCCATGCACTGGTTTCCAGTAGAGAATCATGTCTGCTTTTAATGCAGAAGATGATCAGCATCCAGCCTTGTCCCCAACATACAGAGATTCCTCTGTGAAGTTTTTAGATCCAGTTTGTCTCAGACTGAAGCTCTGTCCACCTTTCCATCTGAGAGACACTGCCTCTCTGAAATGCTCCTTTTCTACCAGTCATGTAACTGACTTGTTGCCAGTTAAACCAGTCATGTAACTGACTTGTTGCCAGTTAAACCAGTCATGTAACTGACCTGTTGCCTGTTAAACCAGTTGTGTAACTGACTTGTTGCCAGTTAAACCAGTTGTGTAACTGACTTGTTGCCAGTTAAACCAGTCATGTTACTGATTTGTTGCCAGTTAAACCAGTCATATAACTGACCTGTTGCCTGTTAAACCAGTTGTGTAACTGACTTGTTGCCAGTTAAACCAGTCATGTTACTGATTTGTTGCCAGTTAAACCAGTCATATAACTGACCTGTTGCCTGTTAAACCAGTTGTGTAACTGACTTGTTGCCTGTTAAACCAGTCATGTAACTGACCTGTTGCCTGTTAAACCAGTTGTGTAACTGACTTGTTGCCAGTTAAACCAGTCATGTTACTGATTTGTTGCCAGTTAAACCAGTCATATAACTGACCTGTTGCCTGTTAAACCAGTCATGTAACTGACCTGTTGCCTGTTAAACCAGTCATGTAACTGACCTGTTGCCTGTTAAACCAGTCATGTAACTGATTTGTTGCCAGTTAAATCAGTCATATAACTGACCTGTTGCCTGTTAAACCAGTTGTGTAACTGACCTGTTGCCTGTTAAACCAGTCATGTAACTGATTTGTTGCCAGTTAAACCAGTCATATTACTGACCTGTTGATAATTAACCAGATTAGTTGTCAGATTATCCTCCAGTTGGTTCTGATTGTTCCAGTTTCGTAAACCATCAGAGGCTTTTTACAAACAGCAGCGTTTCTTTTAGATCTAGTCTTCTCTTCCTTTGCTCGGAACCACACAGGGTGATTAAATATTGATCCAGTCATTCCACACATCCGTTCAGCTACTCATCAACTTTATAAGAGAAGCAGCGTGAGCTTTTAAAGACAAAAAAAGACTGATTTACTGATGGGACCTCAGGGTATGAAACAACACGTGTGAATGGAAATCAATGGCTGAGGTCTGCAGATCATGCAGATCATGCAGATCATGTAAGTGAGAACTTTATCTCACCACCGCAGGGTGTTTACAACACAAACACACACATTAAAGCTTGTGCTTATTCAATATTTAAGGGACATTTAGTGGCCTGTAAAGCAGGAACGACATGCTGTTTGTTCAGTAAATAACCATACTGACAAAAGAAAAAATAAGCAACCAAGCAAGCGAACAAAGTCATTTAAACTAAAAGTAAACATGTCTGAAAGTGGAGTCAAGCTTTGGGAAATCAGTCACGATTAATTAAAGTTGTTTAAATATTTAAGAGGAGCTGAGGTTTGTCAGCATTGTCGTATTTCATCAGTTTCCCAACATGAAGCTCTGCTGTTAGATCACACTTCATTTCATTTCACATAACTTATTTACTCTTCCTATTTCATGCTTTTAGATGTTGAGCTTTTAGCATTAGAACAGTTTAACACAATGATAACAATAATGGCTACTTGTGTTATTGTTTAATAAGAAAACCTTCAGATCAGGATCAAATGAAGGTCATATCCACAATAACATCTACGTAATGTAAAACTGTTTCCACACTGGCGACGTAGTCTATGTCATTCAACCAAGCTTTATTTATGAGGTGAACATTCACAATGAGTCATTTCAGGGAAGTTTTACAGACGTAGTCCAGTTATGATCTGATGAAAACGGATCCATCATGATCCACATTAGTCCAGTTTACAGTAACTGTGTTCATATGAAACAATTTACAGGAAAACCTCCATCAGGACCAGAACCAGGAAGAAAAAAACCTCCATCAGGACCAGGACCAGGAAGGAAAACCTCCATCAGGACCAGAACCAGGAAGAAAAAAACCTCCATCAGGATCAGAACCATGAAGGAAAACCTCCATCAGGACCAGGACCAGGAAGAAAAAAACCTCCATCAGGACCAGAACCAGGAAGAAAAAAACCTCCATCAGGACCAGAACCAGGAAGAAAAAAACCTCCATCAGGACCAGAACCAGGAAGAAAAAAACCTCCATCAGGACCAGAACCAGGAAGAAAAAAACCTCCATCAGGACCAGAACCAGGAAGAAAAAAACCTCCATCAGGACCAGAACCAGGAAGAAAAAAACCTCCATCAGGACCAGAACCAGGAAGGAAGACCTCCATCAGGAACAGAACCAGGAAGGAAAACCTCCATTAGGACCAGAACCAGGAAGAAAAAAACCTCCATCAGGACCAGGACCAGGAAGGAAAACCTCCATCAGGACCAGAACCAGGAAGGAAAACCTCCATCAGGACCAAAACCAGGAAGGAAAACCTCCATCAGGACCAGGACCAGGAAGAAAAAAACCTCCATCAGGACCAGAACCAGGAAGGAAAACCTCCATCAGGACCAGAACCAGGAAGGAAAACCTCCATCAGGACCAGAACCAGGAAGGAAAACCTCCATCAGGACCAGAACCAGGAAGGAAAACCTCCATCAGGACCAGAACCAAGAAGGAAAACCTCCATCAGGACCAGAACCAAGAAGGAAAACCTCCATCAGGACCAGAACCAAGAAGGAAAACCTCCATCAGGACCAGAACCAGGAAGGAAAACCTGCATCAGGACCAGAACCAAGAAGGAAAACCTCCATCAGGACCAGAACCAAGAAGGAAAAACCTCCATCAGAACCAGGAAGGAAAACCTCCATCAGGACCAGAACCAGGAAGGAAAACCTCCATCAGGACCAGGACCAGGAAGGAAAACCTGCATCAGAACCAGAACCAAGAATGAGGTCCATGTTCCTGGACTGGTTATGGATGAGGAAGACCGGAAAGGCGGTTAATCAGCAGCAGAACTGCAGTCCAGGATCCTGCTGTGAAAGAAGAGAAACATGAAACAAACAACAATGTTGGTTGTTTGAAGATAATGTGAAGGTGGAGCGGAAGTCTGCTTCCTAAAGCCAGACTGGGATCCGGTTCTGGTTCCTGAAACCAGACTGGGATCCAGTTCTGGTTCCTGAAAGCAGACTGGGTTCTGGTTCTGCTTCCTGAAACCAGACTGGGACCCGGTTCTGGTTCCTGAAACCGGACTGGGATCTGATTCTGCTTCTTGAAACGGGACTGGGTTCTGGTTCTGCTTCCTGAAACCGGACTGGGATCTGGTTCTGCTTCTTGAAACCGGACTGGGATCTGGTTCTGGTTCCTGAAAGCAGACTGGGATCCAGTTCTGGTTCCTGAAAGCAGACTGGGATCTGGTTCTTCTTGAACATCTGGTATGATTATACTGGAACAGGGTGTCCTGTTCAGAAAACCCCTTCCTCTCATCTCGTCTTTCAGTCCATCAGCTGAGCAACGCCGGCGTTTCCTCAGACGTCTGCTGAGCTGCTGACTTTGTTTTATTCATGCTTTTTCATTAACATCACCTGGATTCGCCACCTGAACTGGAGGTGACATATTATGCAGTGATTGTTGGCAGACTCAGGTGTTGTAGTGCTCGGCAAACGTGTCCAACGTTGTTTTAGTGCAGTGGGCTTCAGGAAGGAGGCCTGAGGCACCCTGAGAGATGGAGGGGTTGTGAGAACCGATACGCATTCACCTCCCCCTGGCCCGTATTAATCCCTTCATCCCTCTCTTCCTTTGTTGAGCCTTTCTGGCAGCTGGTTGCAACCTCTCCCACTCCCACTCCCACGCAAACATGGGCTCTTTCTTCCCCGGTGGGTAGACTCAAATAATACAAACAATGCATGGGAAAGCATTAAAATATCATGTTAATTACATTATAACAGTGATTAAATGTCATTTTTAAATTAGCTGTAAATGTCCTCTTTGGAAAGTGGGTTTGTGGCGATGAAGTCTGGCTGTTTTGGAAGTCAGATGCAGTTCAGGGACCTTTCCAGGAACGATTATCAGGCTCAGATCAGGTCCAAGGATTCACAGGAACTATTAATGATGTCTACAAGTATAGAGTCAGATGAGACAATAAATATCTACTTAGAGATGGTCCACTAGACTCCGATACGTGGTTCCGGTGGGGGGATGGATGAAGACTGGAAGTGTGTAAAGATGGAAATAGTGTGTGTGTGTGTGTTTCAGATGTGAGAGAATGATGTACAGATGAGAAAAGGCTTGGCCACTGTTGATCTGTGTGTTATTTCTATAAACTTCTGTTTTCTTCTTCTGGTTGCTCTTTATGCTGCTATATCCATATTATTTCTATTGATTGACATTATTTTTACATCATTGTAGCCTCAAGTTCTGATGTCGTCTTGGTTTTTAATGGGCTTCATGTTTGTCATCCTCTTCATGATTATTAGATATGACCCCGGCATCAGATCTGTTAACGTTCAGGATGCGGAGTGACTGTAGTCGCAGCTGAATAACAAGTATCCTCAGCAGAAACTAGATAGTCATGCATTGTTGGATTTTTGGGTTTTTTCATAGTTACTCTGCCCCGCCTGGAGAGCAGACAGCAGGAGAAGCTTCCAAATGAATCCACTGCTTAATCAGCTCCAACCCTCTCTGACACTCGCCATGATTAGTGTCCCGCTCCACCCATAATGAGCACATCTGTCTTCTTACAGGAAAGCAGTGATTCTCTGTAATGTGACAACAGGGTGAGAGAAGGACTGGTCTGAAAAATGCCAGCTCGCTGCTGCTGCACTGCAGGAGGCCATTCATGATTTGCTGAATGAGCAGAATCACCTGACAGCTGATATAAGCTTTATTTCTATGACATCCATCAACAAACACGGTCAAACAGTCATGACTTGAAGATTTAAAGGAAGTTCTGCTTTCTGTCTGACTAACAAATGGGAAAAACAAATCAAAAATCGGGATTTTTTGTTTCACAATTTTAAAATGGATTTTTTTTCTGTTAAAAAAATCTTTTCTTTTTTTTTCAATAAAATAAAATTAATCCAATATAAATTTTTTGTCATTTTTATTGCTTTTATTGATCTTTTTACTTATCTTCTTGGGCAATATAGCAGCAGAATGGCGGTCTGGCTACTGTGTTATTTTCTCCTAACTGAAGTCATGAATAATTACTAGCAAAAAAAAAAGGTTTTATAAATTATTTTTGTTTTTAATCTATGAAAATCATTAATATCGAAGAATTTTGAGAATCGCAATTTAAATAGAATCGGCACCCAAAAAATTGGAATTGAATCAAATCGGGACAAAAGCATAAAGTCACAGCTCTACTAAAACTGTTGAGGATCGGTTCTGGTCTATGGTCTGAAGTTGGGGGTAGACTTGATCATGATGTGGTTACAAGAAACATTTCTTCACATTTTCACACTTTAGCTACTTTTAAAGCTAACTAGCATCCTTGCTAGCTCTGTGTTTAAATTAAACTGGATCACATAGCGCTAGCTTAGTCAGCCCTAAGCTAATCTTTTAGCATCTTTATAATTTATTTTCAGCTCCAAACTGAAAATCTTGATGAACTGAGTTGATGTGTCGTCCCTAAAGAGAACAATGTGCAGATGAGAAAAGGCTTGGTTTCTTTTGATCTATCTGTTATTTCTACAAGCTTCTGTTTTCTTCTTCTGAGTGCTCTTTATGCTGCTATATCCATACTATTTCTATTGATTGACATTAATTTTACATAATTGTACCCTTAAGTTCTGATGTCGTCTTGGTTTTTAATAGGCTTTATGTTTGTCATCCTCTTCACGATTATTAAACACGACCCCGGCATCAGATCTATGAATGTGCTAAACACCCAGTTCAGGATGCAGAGTGACAGTAGTCGCAGCTGAATAACAAGTATCCTCAGCAGAAAGTAGATAGTCATGCATTGTTGGATGAAGTTACATGAAACATTTCTTCACATTTTCACATTTTAGCTACTTTTAAAGCCAACTAGCATTCTTGCTAGCTTTGTATTTAAATTAAACTGCAACATAGTGCTAGCTTAGTCAGCGCATCTTTTAGCATCTTTATCATTTATTTTCAGCTCCAAACTGAAAATCTTGGTGAACTGAGTTGATGTGTCATCCCTAAATACACTCACTGACACGGTTTCCCCACGTTAGCTTAAAGCTAATCTAGTGCTAGCATAAGCAAAGTAAACCCAGAATCTAAGGTGCTGAGATTCTTAACAGAGGATTTTGCTAAAGAGCCAAAAGGTCCAAGTGTCTTCTTCATTCCTGACATATATTTCTGTGCTGCAAAGATAAATATTTCAGTTTTGTCCTGGTTTAAGTGAAGAAAACTGTCCACCGTCCAGGCGCTTTAACAAATGGTGGAGCTTAGACGGAGGAAGACGTGTGAAGACGAGGTATGAATCATGAGGTGATAATGTTGAAACACACACAGATAACAGCGTGGATGTGTGAGATTGAAAACTGGAAGATGAGAAGAGTGTGTATCGCAGATATCCATGAACACCAGATAAATATAAGTGTGTTGGAGTAAAGCTGTGATTTTTTTAAAAAATGTTTTTGTGTTTTAGTGGATGTGAATTAGAAAAACTTAGTACATGAGGATTACAGACAGTTATATGTGCACATTGATCGTCTGCACCTGCTTCTTCCACCTGACTTCTTCCTTTGCCCCGATTTCCTCTGACTCATCTCAGTTATAATTACATTTTAGTAAGCTCTGCCCTGAACCAGCACATCCTTTGTACCTCTGCTGTATCAAGCGACTGAATCTTGAGGACTGCAGTCTTAGTCATCTCAGAAGCTGCATTTCTTCCTCTGACAAGTTTCTCGCTGCAGCTGCTGCTCTGGAACCGAGGCTGCAAGTCCGCAAGGAGCAGAAAGGTGAGCTGACATCGCTCCGCACCAACACACTGCTGCAACGCTGTATATCCAATAGCAACAGAAAGCAGATGCAGATTGGTCGTCATGCCAACCAACCTCACCCCTTGACCATCTCTGCTCCTTCTCTGTCCATCCATTCCCTCTGTAAACTTCCACTCCAAGGCAAGAGAGCAGAAGACGAGGCGAAATCTTTAAAAGACTGAGACAATTGTCACTAAATCATCCTGAGCTCATTCAGAAGAACCTCGTTGTGTTCGTGGCTTTACCGACACACACACTCCCTCCACACCAGCTGGAGAGGGACTTGCTGTGACATCTTCAGAGATCTGGAGCCAAACCATCCTCCTTGGCTGTGCATTTCCTTTAACTTGATGAAGGGAATAGATTCATGGCTTCCCAGCCTTCAGTCTGAACCTGCATCATACAGACAGACTTTATGGCTACGTTCAGACTGCAGGGCTTGCTGCTAATATCGGACGTTTTTGTGAAATCCGAATTTTTCCGATCAAATGTGACTTGTATGTGATCTCGTGTATGAACCTCATGCGCACCAGAAGCGTCCCGCATGCGTAGAAGACACGGCGACGTGAGCGTGCGTGTGACGTCTTTGTGTTTGCAGAAGTAAATATGGACGGCAGCAGAGCATTTGCTACTTTAAACGTTTTGTCCAACCGGAGCCACAACGTTGTGAATGGGTTCATTTTAAGGAGACGTTTATGGAAGAGGAAAGTAAAAGTTTTGGTCTTTGTGGAGCTGCGGCAGCAACAACTGCAGAGAGAAACGTTTGGGTTCGGAGTCGCAGTCAGGATTGGTGGGAGAGTGATGTGTGTGCATTTACTGATAAAGAGTTCATAAACAACAAACGCAGATTAATGACGTTTGTCGTGTGTCAATGACGTGTCGGTCGGATTAATGCGACCTGACCGTTCAGACTGAAGTCGCATGGCAAAAGATCAGATACATATCGGGTTTAGGACCACATATCCAAGCGGCCTGGGTCGCATTAGAAAATATCAGATCTGTGTCGTTCAGACTGTTAAGAAAAGATCGGTTACAGGTCGCATCGGGGCAAAAACATCGGATTTAAGTCACTTCAGCCTGTAGTGTGAACGTAGTGTATGAGTCTGGTAAGTCTCTCCTAAACTGAACCAGCGCTCAAAGAGGTGCCCAATTTGGTCTGAACACCAGGACCGAGATGCAGAATGAGATGTCTTGTCCAAACGTCTGCAACCAGTTTTTACCAGCTGGACCTCCAAAAAAATGGTAGTTTAAAGCCACCAAACCTTTGTGACTCTTAACAATAACTCGCAATAAACAAAACCTTTCATTGTATTTTATGTGTTTGTGTCGTGACAAGAAGACGCAAACCTGCAGAGAATCAGAGTTCATATGTCGACACATCTCTAATTTTCTGAGCTGTTTCATGTTTAAGTCCCGATGCTTCGAGTGAAGGGACTTATTCTTTCACGCATTCTTCATGCTGTTTGTTAACAAGACCTTACCAGAGTTGCTACAAAACCTGCAGCAGTTGTTGAGTTTCTTTTAAGTACCTTTTGCACCTTTTTCCCTATTCAGCTCGTCACGCCACAAAGGCTCCGTCCTTCTTTTTTTATCCAGTCTATGAGCGCGACTAGGGCTGGGCGATATGATCAAAACCTCATATCCCGATTCAGCTCATTTTATAGCCCCATGGCGATATACAAAAACTATGTAATGTTGTGTCAGTTATGTGTCAGATGTGCTTGGCAACAGCAGTGATCTCCTTCCATCTGGGGGAACTATGGTCGTAAATTCCTGTTTCAGCGTTTGTGTCTGGAGTTTATTATGAGCTTTCGCCTCCACTTGACACTGCTTTTGCTGCTTTTGTTGCTTTTGCTGGTTGACTCTATTCTTTATTCTGTATTCTTTATCCTGATTCCTGCGCAGGTGATAAAATGAGTTAGTTGTGTCGGAGTCTGTTGTTGGGACTGTGAGCTCGTCTGTTGTCGTTTCCACATCGCTCTTTTTATATCCAAACCGCATCCAGACAGAAATTTCCCCTCTTTTAGGAACAAGCTCATCGGTTTGGGTTGGCTGGTCATCTTTTAGGGAATTATCCTGCTCTGAAACATGTCTGCTACCGTCTTCCTCAAATGTTTGACGTAAAATACTGTAGTAAAGCAGCTTATTGTGGAGTAAACGATAGAGCCTCATGAAATGATAGACATTTTCTATTGTCTAAATGATATATATCGTCATAACGTCCGGTCCTGAACAGGACAGGTAGAAATCTTCCCATCTTAAACACCAACCCCCTGTGGGGAACGTGTTAACCACAGGTTGACATGTGATGCTGCCCATCCGAGAAAAAAGGAAGAAAGTAGACTTTGAGCACTTCCTGTTTGGCATGCAGGACTTTGAAATGAATTTATTTGGCGCTGAGAGCTGCTGGCTGTGGGGGCTGCTGAAATCTCTGTAAATGAAACCAATCCAACTTTAACTGCTCCACGCCTGAATCAACCCGGTTCACAAATCAAGGAGATTTTCTGCTTCAGTGGGCGACTCAGAGTGGGATCACCTCCACGTCCTTCCTACAAGGCTATAAAAGAAAACAGTTTAAAGCTTCAGGTAAACGTGTTGCTGCACGCAGGACATCCAGTCTCAGGTTCATCCCAACTTTACCGGGTTTCTGTCCATCTACTAGAAATGAGGATTAGGAAACATTAGAGCTACAACCCTAAGCTGTATTCTATCACGGTGGATGGGTTTAAAGTTTTATTTTCTTTATATTGCAGAAGGCACGGAGAGCTACATTCCCACCAGTTAGATCACCAGTTATTGCTGCCTGAAGCACAGAAATAAATTGTCTTGCATGTAAATCTTCTCATACGTACCCAGATGCTCATAGCTGTGCAGAGAACCCTGTCAGCGGTCAGGCCCATGGTTTGCAGCGTTATTAAAGTTATCCATCACAGCCCCCACCTTCATGCAGGGAAGTCATGTAATGGCTTATTTACAACTCTGTTGCCTATCAGATCTGCCTCAGACAGGAAACCAAGAAGCCGTCGTCACGACAGGATTTTACAGAAACATGGCGTTTCACTCCAGCTGAATACGTTTAGAAAAAACATCCCAAAGTGGTCCAGTAGAGCAGGTCCAGTGGCACGGGTCCAGTGGAACAAGTCCAGTAGAGCAGGTCCAGTAGAGCAGGTCCAGTGGCACGGGTCCAGTGGAACGAGTCCAGTAGAGCAGGTCCAGTAGAGCAGGTCCAGTGGAGCAGGTCCAGTAGAGCAGGTCCAGTAGAGCAGGTCCAGTGGAGCAGGTCCAGTGGAGCAGGTCCAGTGGAACGTGTCCAGTGGAGCAGGTCCAGTGGAGCAGGTCCTGTGGAGCAGGTCCAGTGGAACGTGTCCAGTGGAACAGGTACAGTGAAACGGGTCCAGGCGTCGTATTCCACTCGAAACAAAGTGGTTTTGGTTAATCAGGGTTTTCATTCCCGAACCTGGAAAAGAACTAATCCTCCGGAAGCTACGGAGGCACCATTCTAGTGTATTTTATATGCACTTGTCTGTATATCGGTCTTCCTGCACTGCGGCTTTGTTCTCCGATGTGTCGACTCCATAGACTGTGTATAAAAGATGGGCGGAGCTTCCGTGATGTCACCAGTAGGTTTCTGAAGAGCTGAATTGAAGCTCGGTGGGGGGTTCCTACCGTCGCCATCTTGGCAGGGGCATGCATGTCGTCTCGCCCGGAAAATACAAATATGGGCAAAGAGGTGGAGCTGAGAGGGGGGCTGAGAGGGGGGACATTGAGCGAACTCCGAGCTTTCTGTAGCTAAGAGCTAACCTGGAGATAACAGGAGCTAACCAGCTAACGGAGGTAAGCGGACTAAAGCTAAGTCATGTTGTTAACCGGCTAAAAACCGTGGTTGTTCTACGTTCTTCTGACTTGAAGCGGAAGATCGGGTACCTGTCAATCAAAAGGACACGCCCCTAAATATTCAGAACTTCAAGATTAAATTACTTTTAAACGGCGAGTTAGAAAAAAAATTCACTCCCCCCACAGTTTTCATGAAGGTAAACCTGACCTATTAAACCAAAAATGGATTTTTGAACCAGGCTGTAAACATGTTTATTTCTGCTGTAAACATGTTTATTTCTGCTGTAAACATGTTTATTCCTGCTGTGAAGTTGGTCTTTTTAACATGGGAGTCTATGGGGATTTGCTCTGTTTTGCAGCCCCTAGTGGATGAAGGAGGAACTGCAGTTTTATACACTTCAACACAGGCTTCACTTTTAACCACCGGAGGCTCCGTCCATCTTACATGTACGGTCTATGGTTGACTGACACCACTTCACACATAGCATATGATATGCATTGTTCCAGTCATCAAGCGGGGTCTTCT